>NC_059277.1:15375209-15495209 GCF_017591435.1 Portunus trituberculatus
GGCGTCACGCGCTGCTAACACACCATTGAAACAGCCATGCATTGTACTCCCAACCTTTTTCTTCACCCGAGGCAAGGCGCTCAAATGTTGTGCCTCCTCGGCCAGGACGGCGTGGCACTTTCAGTTTCCATGACTCAGTATAAGAGAATCTAACCTTTTACTTACTGGCTACGCAGCTTCTAGGCTTAAAGGATCAGTGTTGAGGAAGGCGCCGGCCGTCCCCTGCTCTGTCCGTGTTTAATCCGTCCTGCACATTACATACTTCACCTTGCAAATCTTTATTGCGCTCGAAATGTTGCAACTTCACATCGCTGCATCTCACATCTCACTCACGATCACATTTACAATATCAGACACTACATCTCACTTAAGACAAGCGATCTTCCACTTCATTCACAGTAGGTGATATTGCATTCCACTAGACAAAATTAGATCTCAGTTTTAGAGTATCGCACCTTATACATACTGCATAATCACACATCATTTTAGCTCCCTGCTATCTCGCAATGTTGTAAAAAAAAAAAAAAAAAAAAATTCTCCCTCACCTTTACGGAGATACACGAAACGGTTAAGTAGACATACAAGAGAAGTGTCTTTTTTCAATCCCATCCCGGGACCGCTAGGGACAGTGGAGCACGTGGAGAGCGCGTGGTCCACCGTCTCTGCACTACCTGGGTTGGACTGCATAGACGTGGTGCATGGAAGGGTCAATCACAGCATCTCTGACTGAGTTCTTTTTATTTCAGGGTCAGTTCCTTGGTGCCAAGTGGCCTACTGGGAGGGACGAGAGCGGGTTGGGCGCCTGTATCCAGTGTGCTCGTCTTCCCTCAACATCATGGGAGACACGCCTCACGGGGATGGCCTCTCGCTGGCCTCGCTGGCGGCACACTCGCACACCTCACCCTCGGAACAAGTCAAGAGAACCAGGGAGAAAATAGGTCTCGGTAAGTATCGTGTGTATGTATATGTGCGTGGAGATTTATAGTGTAATGCGGTGACAATAGTAGTAGTGTGGGAAGTAAGGAAGCTACTTTGTCATGTTGGGTCTCGAAAAAATCACTTTTCAGTCTTGACATCCTTGAGATATGTGGAATCAAAGTTTAAACTATAGACTATATTATATTTATCATTGGATTATTAAATATCAAGTAATGTATAAAATGAAACAGCTACTTAGTTTTCGTGCAATAAGTTTAATGCACGAATAGAATTTTCAAGTCAGCGCCATGATACAGTTGAGTGAGGTCTTTCAACACAGCCAAGCCACACCCAGGCTGCACTAATAGATTTTTCCTCTTGTAATTACTGCTTCGCGTTCCTTCACCATTGTTGGTCCAGGCGTCACTAAGGTGCTCTACCCCGGCAGGTCTGGTGCTGTATCAAGACGGGGACCGAGTGTGGGTGTACAACAGGGCGGACGTGCCCCTCTTCGTCACCTCCCCCACCCTGGACGGGGGACTCCACACCCGCTCACACTTCATCGTCCACAAGCTTCCCCCGGGACACATCATCACCATCTTTGACTACAACAAGGCGCGGCTGTACCAGAAGCTGCCCATCCACCCAGACCTGCTGCACGAGGGTCCCATCGACCAGAACGCGGTGCGGGTCTCCTTCGCGAAGGGCTGGGGACCCAACTACCACCGCCAGGAGATCACCGAGTGTCCCTGCTGGCTGGAGATCCTGCTCGTGCCTGCGAGATGATGTCCTCACTGCCTGGTGCTCTCTCACTGCCCACCCAGTCTTGCCCGCCAGTCGCCTGTTGGCTGGTCCAGCAGCACTGACAGGGAGTTCAGTAGCAGCAGCAGCAGTAGCAGCAGCAGCAGCAGCAGCAGCAGCAGCAGCAGCAGCAGCAACAGCAGCAGAAGCAGAAGCAGCCTTCACATGGAGTATGTGGAATGGATTTGCTAGCCCATGTTGCAGAAGCAGCAGCAGCAGCCGCCGCAGCAGCACACCAGAGGCAGCTTAGCCGCAGCACCGCCCAGCCCAGGCCGCCCATGAGTGGAGGGGCGTCCCGGTGTACGGCCGTGGCTCTGCACCCCCACCCCCCCACCCCTGACCCCTGTGCCGGGAACTTCTGCCAGTCTTACAGTGCAAGATATTCATTAGTTGTTGGGGAAGAGAGTCGCTTCCCGCCACTCTCTTTGTGCAGACGCGCTAGGTGGGTGTGGATATTTAGTGTGAGATTATTTCAGATTGCTATTCACGGGTCACAATTTTGTTGGACTTACTTTCTCTGTGGTTATCTTGCCAGTGAATTTGGGCACTCATGTTTATATTTCTCTTGTAATGAAATCTAGTCTGAGTTTGTAATTTTTGTTACTGTTTTTGTTCTAATATTAATAACACAGTATCTTTGATATTTGTTGACGCACTTTTCTCAGAAATTCACTGTCAAACTCTTCATCGTGGTTCCCACAGGTGCAGCAAACACAAACACAAACCTCACTCAAGTCATGAAACATTCTCCTCCTTGAGGAGATTTTGTGTTATGGGAAATTGATACCATTAATTAATAAACAGAAAATGTAAAAGCTTGTTATGTTAGTCCTCAGAGAGCCAGCCTTTGCAGTGCCCAGCGAGGACCCGCAGTGTCCGGGCACCTGCGCCGTGCCGCGCCGCGCCGCAGGGCTAGGCGCCACGGCCCCGGGGACGCCGCTTGCCCGCAGCTTGTGGTGTTGATCTGTGCACCAGAGGAAGACACACCTAAATTATTGTCATGCTTTTTGTACAGAATTAGAGATAATAGAGCGAAATGCTTTAAAAGTCCCATTTCTACCTCATTTTATGGAATAACTGATAAATTCATTATTCCTCGTTCAGTTACGTAATAGGATGTTACTGATCGGATGTTGAGTGTGAACCATAAGTACTTAATTTTAAAACTCATATAGGAGACTACTGTCAGAAAGAGTAAGACTAAGGAGTATGACTAAGCTAACGTTTGCCAGGAGGGGAGCAAAGATCTGTCTGCTAGTCCGAGAAGTCTCAGCCTGTGGGAACCTGCTGAACCCGAACCTTGTGTCACGAGTCAAGCATTACTGTTACTATGATTCACACTGTGATGGGTGGCGCGAACCTCTACACACCAAACAAACAATCAAACTTATTTTATTAGTGAGGGGAAACAGATTGGCCAAACATTACACATTCTCTTGACTAGAAGTTCACATCTTGTACTGGCAAATACTGGCTATTTTTGTATACAGACTTTTGAATGAAACACAACAATTGTTTGGTTTGCATTGCAAGAAGGACGGTACTCCTTCCTCAGTGCTTGACAATGTTCTGATGCAGACGATAGACTCCTGCAAAGAGATTTGGCTTCTCTTAGATGAAATCAGAGATTTATGAGTCGTAGATACCCTGACCCAATATGGTAAAATGTAATATATATATATATATATATATATATATATATATATATATATATATATATATATATATATATATATATATATATAATATACACCTAGTCTCTACTGTTCTCTGACTGCATAGGTGGCGCGCTGCCACGCGTGGACCGGACTTTGCTGTGGTGTCCACAGCCCGACGGTGCTACTGTGGAAAAAGGATCTTTCACTCTGTTCAAGTACAAAATGGCTTCCTGCAAACCTGGTGCCCTCGTGTACAGTTTTTATACTATCGTTTGTTGGCATCTTGTGTTACTTTGGGGGTCAAGTCTGACGAGCGTCCCGCGCCCCCAGCAACACGTTGGGGCACAGGGCGGGCAGTGAGCGGCTAACGCTGGTCCCAGGAAGGCAGAGCAGTGAGCCTCAGGCAGCACTGTGGCGTTACGTCGCATTAGGTCACTCTTGACCCCAGAGCCTCCGGACCCAAACTACAGCTCCTTTAAAGATATAAATAAAAAAAATAATTTCAGACATACGTGCAGACTTAACAGGCTTTGCCACGCTTACGTTCCACAAGATGTAAACCTTTCCCTTGACGTACAATATTTACTGTGCTGTGACTGAAGCAAAACATGTTATGTAAAATTTTGATGTGCCATTTAGTTTACATTTCTCGTATTTGCTCAGCAGCTCCCGGTGGCCCGAGCCACCACCACCACTATTACTACTACCACCACCACCACCACCACCACCACCACCACCACCACCACCACTACCTGCTCTCATGTCAGTGTGTCAACAAGTGCCTCATTGAACCTTGAGTTACAAGTTACGAACGTCCTTAGTGTCACATCACTTGTACGTACGTTACGTTTCGTTACGTCAGCCTGTGAGCCTAACGCTGGGCCGCGATGCGTTGTTGTTCGTAATGTTGTGGTGCGCGTGTCACGACCAGGCAACATAACGGAGAGTACCTACCGCCTAACACTACAGCTGTAAAAATGTCCTTTGCCAGGAAGTGCCTAAGCATATTGCATGTTTTCATGTATTTTCTTCCTAAGATTATTTTTTAAATAAGCTTTGGAAGAAATTTGTATGGCAGGTACAATACGTTGCTTTGTCATAAAAGCTTTGTGTTTGCAAGTCATGACGGTGTCCTGGCGAGCACCCCTTGGGTGCATGACAATCAAAATGATATTTTAGAAGTAAAGCTTAATGAAGAAGTTATGCTTGGAATTTTAAATTTAGTTGAGTTGTTTGAGTCCGAGACTCGGGAAGACCTTTGCCAGATCCCTCAGGTACAGGAGACTGCACCTCCGAGGAGAGTGTTCTCGGTCTCAGGTCGTCATTTAGAGGTAGATTCAGGAATTGTACTTGTGGTATCCTAAGAGTCCTTGAGGAGTGAAGGACACGTGTAGCCCCGTCATTGCTGAGCCTTTTCTGTGATGTTGTGGTTGAACACTTTGGCTGGTCACGCTGGCAGACTGACGGGCTACTTTTCTTGGATTCTTGCAAACCATTGCTTTGCTTTCATGAACTGCATTACACTGGAGTTGTTAACTTATCGGAAAGTGTTTATGAAATCGTCTAATACTAAGGAGCTGGGTAACAGATAAATGTTGTCGGAAGGGATGGGACCAAACCTGCAGCAAGTGCCTCAACAGGGAGACCACAGGGTTGCTTGAGGGAGAACCTGACCTGTTAAGCTATAAAATGCTAATGTGAGCTCGATGTGATAACCTTCCATTGACTATAAGGAGGTAGGTGTTGGGACAGTGTGTGTGCGAGAAGACAGAATGGTTGTTGTAACGCTAGGGATAGAATACGGATATTATTTTAAAGGTACGGGGTAGCGACGGAATGGTGACATGTGAATGTGACCACTGATGCATGAAGATATGCAACTATTAATAATAAATCAGAATCACATTGTTTGTTCGGTCATCATGTTCACAGTGTCACCTGTGGGAGTTCTGTGAAGGCGGCGTTGAGAAATGAGGGAAGAGATTGAGGGACAGCTAATGCACACATTTCTCTCAATAGGTTACTGGTATGTTAGTGTTGGCACAGAGAGAGAGAGAGAGAGAGATTACCTAGTTTTGTGCATCACAGACCTGAACTTTGGAAGAACTACTTCACTAAACCGTATCGAGAGTTACGAATGTGTGTGTGTGTGTGTGTGTGTGTGTGTGTGTGTGTGTGTGTGTGCGAGGACAACAACACACCGAGTGCCTGCCTTCGTCGGGGTCTGGTCGGCGTGCCATTTGAGGCTACAAATGTGAAGTGGCTGATCACATTATTCAAGTTGTATGTGAGAAATTTGTGCATTTATGAACGAATGTCTTTGTTTGTTTTCACTGGGAGAGCCACCCCCACCCACCCCACAGCCAGCACGTGGAGGCTCCCGGCCGCCCTGCCCCGGCCACTCAGGCTGCCTGGCTGTCATGTATCCACCGCTGTACATAGTGTACATAAGAGGTTACAGAGTTAATTCGGGTGAAGCACAGGGTGGTTGCTATTTTAGAGGAAAAGATTCTTCCTGCCTTATATTTTTGTTAACCTTGGTGACGCAACCGTCCACTGCTTTACCACGCATACTATGTACTACAAATGTGGCCTGACCATATTACGAACATGTACAGTTGATTTTTATTAAAAACTTTTAGACTACTCATTCTTTTACTTTCCATTCTGTGTGGGTGATGAAGGTTATGATTGCCTGGCTTGTCCTCCGGGCCACCCCGCCCCCCCTTCTGGGGGTCATGAAGCACGAGGCTGTCTCTGGTTACATATCTAAGAATAATGAGCAGTAATAATGATGAAAATTGCTTGCTTACCAGTAAACTCTTGCCTTTTTCTTACAATGCATATTTGTTGGATCTCTAAAAATATCAATAAAGAAAGCAAAACATCCACATATCCCCATTATGAGTACAATGAGACGTTATTACTAGTAAGAGAATGAATGAAACGAGATAACATAAATCGACTCCCTGTTCGACACAGTGGAGCAGGAGGGAGGCCGCCAGTAGTGGTCGAGACCAGCAGGAATACACAGGCCATGTGTCTAGTCATCCTGCTCCTACTTGGCGTCGCTTGCTCCTTGTGACATCTGCCGCCTCCTGGCCACAGCCGTCCCCAGAGTGCAAACACGTGCAGCTAGTGACAGTGACGTCATTGACCTGACCATGATTAAGCCGCCTCTATGTGAGTAACAGTTTGTGTTTGACGTTTGAAATATAGGATTGTCAACATCTTTAGAGATGAATCCTCAAAGAAATGGATTGTGAATATATACAAACAAATTAAAGACTATGAGAAAATTATAATGAATAAAGCTTGATGGAAAGATGGGAAAGTCTAGCGCGTATGGCACCACCTTTCATTTGTCACCCGGGGCAGACCGTCACCCAGTCACCCATCCCACCCCTTTCAGTGACCCATTGGGAGAAAGGAAGAAAAATGAGGAAGGAACTGAGGTGGAAGGAACAGGGATAATGAAAGGGAGGGTTAGTTGATGGAATAATTACAAAAAAATAAATGAAAAATAAAAAGGTAAATACAAGAACACACACACACACACACACACAGAGAGAGAGAGAGAGAGAGAGAGAGAGAGAGAGAGAGAGTTAGTTCACCTTTACATAGAAAACATACAAGAAATATTGCCTACTGCTAAAAGAAAAAAAAAAAAAAAAAAAGGCGGGGTGGGCACTAAAGAAACGTCAGTTAATTAGAGAAAACGGAAGAAAACGTTTAATTTCAGGGGAGACCACTCTAGACTGGACTAGAGAGAGAGAGAGAGAGAGAGAGAAAGTGTGTGTGTGTGTGTGTGATTCACTGTTTGATCTGCTGCAGTCTATGACGAGACAGCCAGACGTTACCCTACGGAACGAGCTCAGAGCTCATTATTTCCGATCTTCGGATAGGCCTGAGACCAGGCACACACCACACACCGGGACAACAATGTCACAACTCCTCGATTTACATCCCGTACCTACTCACTGCTAGGTGAACAGGGGCTACACGTGAAAGGATACACACCCAAATATCTCCACCCGGCCGGGGAATCGAACCCCGGTCCTCTGGCTTGTAAAGCCAGCGCTCTAACCACTGAGCTACCGGGCCGTGTCTGAGCTACCGGGCCGTGTGTGTGTGTGTGTGTGTGTGTGTGTGTGTGTGTTAGATTTCTTAATTATTTGTGTTTATTTGGAATGTGTGCTTTGTGATTCTATTCGTGGGATTTTTGTGTTATTATTTTTTCTATTCTTGTGTCCTTTCTTTGTCTCTAAGTATCCATCTTTTGTTTTTCTGAGTTACTCCTATTCTTTATAATTACTCGCATTTTTCTTTGCGTTTGTGTATGCATTTTTTCAGCTTTACAATATTTTTTTCTGCTTTTCTATTTTTAAGTGTTTTTCTCTGTATCTTTCCCTTATCCCTTCTCTGTTTTCCTTCTGGCTCCCCTGCCCCTCTTATATCCACACAATAACTCCCCCTGTACCTCACCCATGGCACAAGTAACTCACCCAACCCACTTGCCCTCTCCTGGCCCTCACACTAACTCCCTCTGTCCCTCCTCCGTGGCTCCTGTTACTCACCTGCCACCTCACCCCCCCCCCCCTTGCGTTCCCTTCTGCAATGTGTAAAACAGAGGCGGAAGGTGCAAGGACCGGTGTGTAGCTAATGAGATCTACTCCAACTTGTACTGCTCTGGTTAGGGATATGCTGCTGCCTCATTCAAGAACATAGTATTGGAGAAGAGAGAGAGAGAGAGAGAGAGAGAGAGAGAGAGAGAGAGAGAGAGAGAGAGAGAGAGAGAGAGAGAGAGAAAGAGAGAGAGAGAGAATTTTCTGTGACGAAGAAAGTGATAAGTGCAACATCTTTTTGCACAAAAAAGAAGACACAAGAGATAGATAAAAGCAACCACTGCGGGTCCTGACCTGACCGAACCACCAAGGTTGCCAAGGGCTCTGTCCATCACTTTTCCTTCACATCCCTGGAGTGGTGAGTGCAGAAAACAGTGCAGTGAAGTGAAGTGAAGTGCAGTGCAGTGTGAACAGTGCAGTGCAGTAAAATGCAGTGTGAACAGTCCTGAGTGAGGCATATGAACTACGAGGCGACCTCCACCTCTTTGTGTGACCTCAGGAATTCCCAAGGGACCCAAGTGATCCTGCCCTGCTTTCCCCCCACGGTGTTGCCAGGTGCTTCAAATACACCTCTCTACGCCATGCTGTCAACGGACTCCACAAATCAGCACAAACTGATTGAGAGACCTGGGATCTCAGGAATCCGTCCCTCTCAGTGGTGTGCAGTATGTGGCCGTAAGGCAGAACCAAGCAGGACCCAGCACTGCATTGAGGAAGACTGCCCCAACCTTTGTCATACAGGCTGCTTAGCAGGAACACCAGAATACATCTGCCAATACACAGCACACCTCCGTGAACAAGCTGGCATCCGTGACCCAGTGACATTCACCGCCCAGGCTCAGACACCTGCCACGCGCCTGAACGCCTCGCAATCCCTCCCTGAACCCACAGAGGAAGAACTACAGGGATTAACAAAAGACCAGCTCAAAACACTAGTCATAAATCTCAGAAAAGAACAAGATTCGAATAAAGACGTAATTTTAGGTGTAGTACACCGACACGATAGCCGAGCTCTCTGAAAAAAAGGCACGTGCTGGTGGAGGCTCTGGAAGTCATAGACACCCTACTTGCCTTAAAGGAAAGTGCAACAAGCAAAAAAGAAAAAAGGACCACTGCCTGCACAGCTAGGGCTGACCTTATTGAAAAAGACTGGTCTTAGCACATAATCACTAATCAAGAAGCTCGCGAGTGGTGGGCATCGCGAGTAGCGAGCGAAAGCGAAAGTGAAAACGAGAGTGAAGGCGACACTGAGGCCCGGGACACCTCACGCGACTCCCAGCCATCACCACCTCACCCCTCCCCTCCAGCCAGTTGCCCACTCACCACCTCTCCACCATCGCCACTGCCAGCGACGCCTCGCGACCTCCTGAATTCCCAGGAACACAGGACTGAAGAGGCGAGTGAGGATCCCACTGCCCGTCAACCTCGTGACGACCAGGGTCCCCCTCAACAAAGACTCGGAACAGCGCGTGTGAGACTGGCAGCCCGCCCACCTCGTGACACACAGGCACGGGCGAGACAAGCAACCCGTTGCCATCAACAGGAACGTAGGCAGCCGCCACGCCTCGAAAAAAGTAAAAACAAAACTCCAGGCTGCCTCATCTGAACACAAACACCCAGGAGGGAAATGAGAGAGTAGGATAAGTGCCCCCGCTGCCACTGCAGAGGCCACTTGAGTGATCAATGTCCAAAACACCTCAAGTGTGACCACTGTCAGGGACCCGACCACACAGCCGCCACCTGTCGCAAGAGGCTGGCGGAGCGCCAACACCAGGACTTTTTTTTTTTTTTATACCATGTGGGCTTTTCACGGGAATTTATGGGCTAAAGGGGATACTTATTAAGGGTACCTCCTATTTCAAAGCCCACCCGCTAGGAAACCGTTGCCCCGAGTGAGGAAGCCCAACCTACACTCAGACCGTAGACAGGATTCGAACCCGTGCGCTTGGAGACCCCTCGGATCCCAAAGCACGCACGGATCCACTGTACCACGGCGGCCCTGACTTGGTAGAGACTTTCCGGCTCACCAGGCAGGAAACACTCGCTCTCATCCAGGGCTCTGCCTGGTGACTGCCCCCATACACAGCAAACTTGTGAGGCTTTCACACGAACGTGGGAGAACTCACGCACAGATTCATCCGGACGAACAAAGATGACCTAGTGTTTGTGTGTGAGACATTCCTTGACTCAAATGTGCCAGCTAACTATGCCCAGATTAAAGGTTACTCAGCCTGGGTCAGGAAGGACCGCTCTACACAAGGAGGAGGAGTTGCCTTCTGCTACAAAGCCTCCCTTAACGTCGTAGTGCTGGACACACCCATCCCCGTGGAGCTTGAAGCAATTAAGCTCAAGCTAGTCGGAAAAAGCGGCTGAGGCACATTTTGTGTGGGCTGTTATCGACCCCCCTCTCAGGGGACAGCCCTGGTGGATTACATTACCACTAACCTCGACCGCCTCATGGCAGCTCACCGATGTGATAACGTTATAATCATCGGTGACTTAAACCCACGAGGAATACAGCGGTTCTTTGACTCCCTGCTAGCCGTGTTCAACCTCCACAACCACGTCACCTTCCCCATGCATCGGTCAGGCTCCATACTCGATCCCGTGCTGACGGACCTGCCTCCCCACGAAGTCAGGTGCTCCCATCTAGGCCCTGCAGGCACCTCAGATCACGAGACCATCCTAACTAGGATACAATTCAGGAGGGCCCGGGATGAGAGCTCCACCTGCACCCTGTGGCAGTGGGAAGAAGCCAACTGGGAGCAGTTGCAGCGCTGCCTGGAGGGAACAAACTGGGCCAGCCTATTACAAGGAGACGTGGATCAGCAGGCAGAGTGGCTAACTGAGGTACTGCCTCTGGCAACAAGTACTGGCTGTGGCGCATCTACAAGCGAAGCCCCACGCAGTGGAACAAAATTCGCCATAGAGAGGCAGCTGCCCACATGGAGGCCACCCAAACGTGGGCCAGGGAGCAGTGGAAAGCAGGTGGAAAGTAAAAAAAGGAAGCTCAGGGGCGGACACATTGGCTCCAAACAATGGTGGGACCTTGTGAAGGACACACAAGACGCAGACACCATCTCCACCATCCCGCCTCTCCTTGAAGAATTGGGGGAATTCCTTATAAAGGATAAGGATAAAGTGGACTTGCTGGCCCAACACTTTCCCCACAAGATGACCGTCCCTCATCCCACTAAGCTTCCTCCCTCCCTCCCTGTGGTCACGGGAACCAGGCTGATCGCGATCACCACAAACGAGGGAGAGGTAAGAGCTGCTCTCTCAGCCCTAGAGGAGAACAAGGCTGTTGGGCCTAACGAAGTAAGTCCCCGGTTACTTCGCAGGTGCTCTGGTGTACTGGCACGCCCTCTCTCCAAATTATACAAGGCCATCTTGCACTAAGAAAGGTGCCGAGAATTTGGAAGACCAGCCACGTGGTGCATTCACACAAGAGGGGTAGCAAAACAGAGGCAGCAAATTACCGCCTAATATCTCTGCTTTCAGTGGTGGGGATGGTGCTGGAAAGCATAGTAGCGGCGCACCTCACATCCCACCTTGAGAGCCAACATCTGCTCAACGCCAGACAGTTTGGCTTCAGAAAGTCTCACTCGGCAGCAGACCTCACACTCCTGCTGTCAAACCAGTGGAGCGACGCCCTGGCGCCATCCTGGCGCTAGATATCGCCGGCGCCTTTGACCGTGTTTGGTACACCGGTCTTGTGGAGAGACTATGCACGGCAGGAGTGGGTGGAGCCTTGCTGGAGCTGCTGCGGGAATACCTGCAGCAGCAGAAGATACGGGTCATCCACAACGGCCAACAGTCTTCCCCCCAGAAAATAAGCGCAGGTGTTCTACAGGATAGCGTGTTGGGTCTGCTGCTATGGAACATGTACACCAACGATATGCTGGGGATGCAGGTGGCACGTCACCTTTGCTCTACAAAAAAACACAGCTGATTGTTGTGTCCAGGTCAGAGCACGACATTCGCCCCACCCTCAATGGGGCACAACTGATGCCTCAGCCAGAGCTGCAAATCCTGGGAGTCACCTTTGACAGCAAGCTGACTTACCAGACACACATCAGGCAGCTCACTAGAGCATCAGCAAGGAAGCTGGCTTGCCTCCTAAGGATGGCTGGCCTCCTGGACAGCAAGGGACTAGAGCTGCTGTACAAAGCTGAGATTCGCTCCTCTCTTGAGTACTCCTGCCTCGCCTGGGGCGGAGCAGCGCCCTCCCATCTCGCTGTCCTGGACAAGATTCAGAGGAGGGCAGAGAGGCTGATAAAGGACGGTCTTCCTGAACAGCAAGCCGCTTCTCTCTACAGCCTGCACAGTCTGCAGCACCGCAGGGATGGGGCTGGCCTTGCCACCCTATACCACGGTCACACTCCAACCACCACCAAAGAACTGAACCACTGAACTATGTTCAGTGGTGGAACAAATTTCTAGCCTCGGACAAGTGCCCAGAAGACCTTAGTGTTTCAGTGTGCGGAGGCCAGAAATTCAAAGTGTTAGTGAACCAGTGGCTATGTGAAGTGCGTGAGTGACGTGAGTGTACATAGAGAATAAGTGAATAAGTTAAGTGATAATATAAGATACATAGTGACATAAGTTATACATTACAGGAGTAATTATCACTAAATCAATAAGAATAGTAACATTCAAATAGTTGGTGGGCTTTGGGTTAGGAGATACCAAAAATACCTCCTATAGTTCGTTAAAACCCAATGTAAAAATAATATGCAAATGTTGTGTATTAGTAAGAGAGAGAGAGAGAGAGAGAGAGAGAGAGAGAGAGAGAGAGAGAGAGAGAGAGAGAGAGAACAGGAACAGGCAAAAACACAGGGAGGCAACCCAGCAGATGAAAATACACAAGAATGGGCCTCAGAACGAAAGCGACACTCCGGGGTAAACTGTGCAGTGATCAGGTGGGAACAAAGCGTTGGTGGAACCCTGTCAAGGAGCAGCAGGGCGAATCCATGGGGTGCACAATCCCTCCTCTCCAACGGGATGATGGAGGTGTGGCTCACACTGCCAAAGAAAAGGCAGACCTCTTGGCCAGACACTTCGCCTCCAAGATGAGCGTGCCTGACCCTGACAAGCCACCTCCAACACTGCCTCAAACCATCAAAAACAAATTACAACAAATAACAAGTGAGGCAGAAATGAGATCCATTCTCACAAACCTGGATGAGAAGAAGGCAGTAGGGTCAGACTTTATTAGCCCCCGCCTGCTTCTCCAGTGTGCCAGCAAGCTTGCGCGCCCACTTGCAACACTATTCAATAATTGCCTCCAGACCAGCACGTGGCCAAAAAGCTGGAAAATTAGCAATGTAGTGCCAGTGCATAAAAAAAAGTGCGAAAACTGATATGAAAAACTATCGTCCTGTTTCCCTGCTGCCGGTGCTGAGCAAAGTGTTGGAGACAATAGTGGGCTCAAGAGTGACACAGCACCTTGAGACACACCACCTGCTATGCACCAGGCAGTTTGGATTTCAACAGGGGAAGTCAGCAGCAGACCTGCATCTACTGCTGACTTCAGAGCTCAGTGGAGCCCTTGAACAAGGCAGGACCACTGCTGTCGTGGCTCTGGACATCGAAGAAACTTTTGACCATGTGTGGCATTCAGCCCTGGTTACGAAGCTCCTCGCAGCAGGCATTGACGGGGAACTCTTGCCACTCCTTCAGGTATACCTGAAGGACAGACACCTGCGAGTAACTGTCGGTGGTCGGGAGTCTGAGATGCAGCCCATACAGGCAGGCGTTCCTCAGGGAAGCTGTTTCAGCCCCTCTGCTTTGGAACATTTACATAAATTATTTTTTGCACCTCATCCCCAGTATAAAGACGTACACGAACGACCTCACTCTGACCCAGAGCCACAACCTGGGGGAGACGTCTGCCGTCACGGCTCAGCTCAACACAAACCTGAGACGCATTATCGCCTGGGGCAACATGTAGTAGGTGAAATTTGCACCACACAGCTGCTCCACGTTACCAGGTCAAGTGTACCCTTGAACCTTGACTTCAATGGAAGGACGCTGGCACCACAGGACGAAATGGAGGAACTGGGGGTCACCTATGACTGCAGGCTGACCTTCAAATCCCGCATCGAGCGACTTGTCAGAGAAGCCTCAGGGAAGTTGGCATCTCTGAGAAGGATGTCGTGGCTCCTCGACAACAGGGGGCTGGAGGTTCTCTACAAGGCACAAATTCGCTCATCCTTGGAGTATGCGTGCCTTGCCTGGGGCGGCGCTGCCCAGGAAGCACCTTGTTCTCCTAGACAAGGTACAAGAGCGGAGCTGGGCATGAGCCACGACTGCAATCTCAACAACAGCGTCGGGACGTGGCGGGACTCACCGTTATGTTTAAGGTGCAAGTGAAGCGTGTGAGTCACTTACAACCGCTAAGGCAGCCACAGCGGCGGCCCCTTGTGGCCACGATGGCTGTCGCTCAGACACCTAGTGAGCTGCTACAGCCCCGTTGCCTGACGTGGCACCAGCAGCGGCAGTATATCAATAAGTACTCAAGTTTGTGGAACGCCCTGCTAACATCAGTGAGAAATTTGGAAGGGGCAATCCTCCTAGACTTTAAATCGTCACTAAATAACTGGTTGTTAAGACAGGGCTGACGTGACACTACATCAGAGTTAGGCTTTTAGATAGGTGATACTAAAAATGTGCCTTTAGCCTAAGAAATACATTTAGCGCTTAAGATGTTTTTTTTTTTTTTTTTTTTTTTTACGTAGGGTAGAGGCCAGCCAAGGGCAAAAAAAAGAAAGTTAGAAAAAAGCTCACTTGAACGCTGGCTCACCAAAGAGTACAAAAAGTGCCAAAACCGTCAGCCAGAATTAGGGGAGCACATGGTATAAATAAAAAAAATAAAAAAAATGCCTCGATACTTCCCTCTTAAAAGAAGACAAGTTGTAGGAATTTGGAAATACAGATGCAGGGAGGAAGTTCCAGAGTTTACCAGTGAAAGGGATGAATGATTGAGCCTACTGGTTAACTCTTGCATTAGGGAGTTGGACAGAATAGGGATGAGAGGAAGAAGAAAGCCTTGTGCAGCGTGGCCACAGGAGGAGGGGAGGCATGCAGTTAGCAAGATCAGTAGAACAGTTACCATGAAAATAGCGATAAAATATAGAAAGGAATGCAACATTTCGGCGGTGAGAAAGAGACTGAAGACAGTTAGTCAGAGAAGGGGAGGTGATGAGACGAAGAGCTTTCGATTCCATCCTATCAAGCAAAGCTGTGTGACTGGAACCCCCCCAACATGCGAAGAGTACTCCATACAGGGACGGATAAAGCCTTTATACAGAGTAAGCAGTTGGAGGGGCGAGAAAAACTGGCGGAGACGCCTCAGGACACCTAATTTCATAGAAGCTGTTTTAGCAAGAGATGAGATGTGAAGTTTCCAGTTAAGATTATGAGCAAAGGACAGACCGAGGATATTCATTGTGGAAGAGGGATACAGTTGAGTGTCATTGAAGAAGAGGGGATAGTTGTCTGGAAGGTTGTCGAGTTGATAGATGGAGGAATTGAGTTTTTGAGGCATTGAAAACTACTAGATTTTCTCTGCCCCAATCGGAAATTTTAGAAAGATCGGAAGTCAGGCGTTCCGTGGCGTCCCCGCGTGATCTGTTAATTTCCTGAAAGGTTGGACGTCTCTGAAAGAACGTGGAAAGATGTAGGGTGGTATCATCAGCGTAGGAGTGGATAGGGCAAGAAGTTTGGTTAAGAAGGTCATTAATGAATAATAGAAAGAGAGTGGGTGACAGGACAGAACCCTGAGGAACACCACTATTAATAGGTTTAGGAGAAGAACAGTAGCCGTCTACCACAGCAGCAATAGAGAGGTCGGAAAGGAAACATGAGATAAAGTTGCAGAGAGAAGGATAGAAGCCGTAGGAGGGCAGTTTTGAAATCAAAGCTTTATGCCAGACTCTATCAAAAGCTTTTGATATGTCTAACGCAACAGCAAAAGTTTAACCAAAATCTCTAAAAGAGGATGACCAAGACTCAGTAAGGAAAGCCAGAAGATCACCAGTAGAGTGACCTTGACGGAAGCCATACTGGCGATCAGACAGAAAATTGTGAAGTGACAGAGGTTTGAGAATCTTCCTATTCAGGATAGATTCAAAAACTTTAGACAAGCAAGAGATTAAAGCTATAGGACGGTAGTTTGAGGGGTTAGAACGGTCACCCTTTTTTAGGAACAGGCTGAATGTAGGCTAACTTCCAGCAGGAAGGAAAGGTAGAAGTCGATAGACAAAGTTGGAAGAGTTTGGCCAGGCAAGGTGCAAGCACAGAAGCACAGTTATTGAGAACAATAGGAGGGACCCCATCAGGTCCATAAGCCTTCCGAGGGTTTAGGCCAGCAAGGGCATGGAAAACATCATTACGAAGAATTTTGATTGTAGACATGAAATAGTCAGAGGGAGGAGGAGAGGGGGACAAGCCCAGAATCGTCCAAGGTGGAGTTGTGAGCAAAGGTTTGAGAAAAGAGTTCAGCTTTAGAGACAGAAGAGATGGCAGTGGTGCCATCAGGATGAAATAAAGGAGGGAAAGATGAAGAAGTGAAGTTATTTGAGATATTTTTGGCTAGATGCCAGAAGTCACGAGGAGAGTTTGAGTTTGAAAGATTTTGACATTTCCTATTTATGAAAGAGTGTTTGGCAAGTTGAAGAACAGACTTGGCATGATTCCGGGCAGAGATATAAAGTGCATGAGATTCAGGAAATGGAAGGCTCAAGTACCTTTTGTGGGCAACCTCTCTATCATGTATAGCACGAGAACAGGCTGAGTTAAACCAAGGTTTAGAAGGTTTAGGTTGAGAAAAGAATGAGGAATGTACGCCTCCATGCCAGATACTAACACCTCTGTTATGCATTTAGCACAAAGAGATGGGTCTCTGACACGGAAGCAATAATCATTCCAGGGAAAATCAGCATAATACCTCCTCAGGTCCCCCCAACTGGCAGAGGCAAAACGCCAGAGGCACCTTCGCTTTGGGGATCCTGCGGAGGATTGGAAAAATAGGACAAGATACAGAAATGAGATTGTGATCGGAGGAGCCCAACGGAGATGAAAGGGTGACAGCATAAGCAGAAGGGTTAGAGGTGAGGAAGAGATCAAGAATGTTGGGCGTGTCTCCAAGATGGTCAGGAATACGAGTAGGGTGTTGCCCCAGTTGCTCTAGGTCATGGAGGATAGCAAAGTTGAAGGCTAGTTCACCAGGGTGGTCAGTGAAGGGAGAGGAAAGCCAAAGCTGGTGGTGAACATTGAAATCTCCAAGAATGGAAATTTCAGCGAAAGAGTAGAGGGACAGAATGTGCTCCACTTTAGAAGTTAAGAAGTCGAAGAAATTACTATAGTCAGAAGAGTTAGGGGAGAGATAAACAGCACAGATTAATTTAGTTTGAGAGTGACTGTTAAGTCGTAGCCAGATGGTGGAAAATTCGGAAGACTCAAGAGCGTGGGCACGAGAACAAGTTAAGTCGTTGCGTACATAGACACAACATCCAGCTTTGGAATGAAAATGAGAATAGAGAAAGTAGGAGGGAACAGAGAAGGGGCTACTGTCAGTTGCTTCAGACAGCTGTGTTTCGGTGAGGAAAAGATGAGGTTTAGTAGAGGAGAGGTGGTGTTCCACAGATTGAAAATTAGATCTAAGACCGCGAATGTTGCAGAAGTTAATGTAGAAAAAGTTGAGGGAGGTGTCAAGGCATTTGTGGTCTTCAACAGGAGAAGTGTCCGACCTGGGGACATTTTTGGTCCCCTCCCCAGAGGCGGACTCCGAGGCGTTGCTTATTTCTGGTCCCATTTTTCTTTTAAATTTTGATTTGGAGTGAAGGGTGTATGTGTGGTAAGTGCATGTAGTTTTGTGTGAAGAAGGAGAGCTGTCTTTAGAGGGCAGGCTGTGACTACCCCCTTGAGTTGTGAGACACAAAGGGAAACATTCAACGAGATCACAATAATGTACAATAATGTACTATAATGTAATCACTCTGAAATGTAAATACTCTGTAATTTGTATAAATAAAAAAAATTAAAAGACAGAGAGAGAGAGAGAGAGAGAGAGAGAGAGAGAGAGAGAGAGAGAGAGAGAGAGAGAGAGAGATTGCGTTAGAGAGGTGAACAGAATAAGCGTGAGATAAAGAAGGAATCCTTATGCAGCGAGGCCTCGTGAGGAGGGGAGACATGTATTTAGCAGAATCAGAAGAGCAATTAGCATGAAAAAGCGGTAGAAGATAACAAGAGTGTTTGTGTGTGTGTGTGTTTGGTGTCTTTTTTACAGTATCAATCTACTACCTACCCAAGTTTTACCCACCTACCTAGTTATCTATTTATGTATCTACCTATCTATCTGTCTATTTCATCTGGATTTGAAGTCCTCTCTTGAGTCTCATCTCCTTTAACCCCTCTCCGTCATCTCAGGCTGTCCCTCGGATCAGGAGAGTGCAAAAAAAGATGTATCTTCAGTGAAACTGAGCTCGGCGGTTATTGCATAGGCAGCGCTGCGACTGCAAGTGGTGTATGACGAACCCCAAATGTGAGCGCTATCTGAACCCTAACCTCCTTTAAAAAGAACGTAAGTCATAGGTAGGTGGAAATACAGTAGCAGACAGGAATTTCATCGGTCAGCAATCTGTATAATATGCCGGCCGCTGGGATTGGGACTGTCTTCCGTGACGCAAAGTGCATGATAAGGTTTGGAATACTGGTTAACTCTCACAGACTGTGAGATTATGTAATCTAGTCTGTATTGTATGTGTCTGTCAGTGAACCACGTGTATTGAGTGTGTGTTCCCCGGTGCAGAGTGCTTGAAGGACTGGTGCTGCAAGGAGGCTGGTGGATCCTGCAAGGGAGTGCAGGACATCTTCCTTCATGAACCTTTCCTCCCTAGAGGCCTAGACAATTCCGTAACTGACACAATCCCCTCTGGACAATATCCCCCTAGGAGTGTGTTCCCCGTGGAAGATTTTCCCCATTGACCATTTCTTCTAATGAATAATTTTTCCTGGACATCTTAGTCTCATTCTGTGCAAAAATTATGTTAAATTTGTGAATGTATTCATATATCTGGGGGAAGAAAACAGATTTTCTGCAGTAATCGATCACTTTTATGAAAATAATAAAAGGCTAATAAAATCATGAATAATAAGGCAGAAGTATAGCTACATCATAGTCATCAACTGTATTGGGACCGAATGCAATAACCTACAGCCTCCAAAAAGCAATGAATATCTCGAAGTTCTTGCTATTGTCGTGTGGACCGTTTGACTCGTTTTTGGGTGGTTGACTACATTCTTGTTGAATTAAGGAATACGACTTTCGTTTTTTTTCACAAATACTACATCTCAACTTTTCTACTTCAACAATAGAATGGTCACTATCGTGGCAATGGGTCACAGTTACACTCTCATCTTTCAGAGTCAAACTTGTAATTGCACCTTTTTATATATATATATATCTAAGTGCGAAAATTTGGCCAAGGGCAATAAAAACGATCAAACAAAAAGGCCTACTGACATACTAGTACCCAAAGAGACTCAAGAGTGTTAGTCAAAGGAATGGGATTAATGTCTTGAAACCTCCCTCTTAAATGAGTTCAGGTCATAGATAGATGGAGATACAGAAGCAGGCAGGCAATTCCAGAGTTTGCCAGAGAAGGAATGAATGTTTGAGAAGCCTCCCATACATGTGAAAAATACTCTACACATGGGCAGATATGGCCCATGTACAGAGTGAACAAATGAAGGGATGAGAAATATTGGCGGAGACGACTCAGAACGCCAAACTTCATGGAAGCTGTTTTAGCAAGAAAAGAAAAAATGAAGTTTCTAATTTAAATTATAAATAAAGGGCAGACCGCGGGGATATTCAATGTAAAATAGGGGACAGTTGAATGCTAATAAAGAAGAGGTGATAGATGTCTGGAAGGTGGTGTCGAATTGATAGATGGAAGAATTGAGTTTTTGAGGCATTGAAAACTACAAAGTTTTCTCTGCCCCAATCAGAAATCTTAGAGAGATCAGAGATTAGACGTTCTGTGGCTTCGCTGCGTGATCTGTTTACTTCTGAAGTGTTGGTCGTCTCAGAAAAGACTTGGCAAAATGTAAAGTGGTTTCATCAGCATAGGAGTGGATAGGACAAGATCTTTGGTTTAGAACAGTGGTTCCCAACCTTTTAGCACTCGAGACCCCGTACCTAAAAGTTTGAAACCCATGTGACCCCATGTGACCCCTTACTTAGGGATTATTATCAGCAGCTTAATTTTCCTTTTATTTTCTGTGAAGGTGAGGAAAAGAAACAGCTAAAAAGCATTTAAAAGTCCTGTAACCACAGAGGCACATTCACTCACAGGCACGCATACATACACCCATAATATCGCCTAATGACATTGAACTAATGTAACACATGTTTTGTTTTGCACCGAAAAAAAAAAAATATTTATATAAATAAATAAAAAAATAAATGAATAAATAAGACCATAAAAAAAATAATTGATGAGATAAAATTAGTATTATCCCAAGCTACTTCTGGCAAGGCTACGCGATCCCCCCTGCCAAGGCTTCGCTACCTTCCATGGGGTCGCGACCCACCGGTTGGGAACCCCTGGCTTAGAAGATTATTTGTGAGTGATCCTGATCCTGAGAGACGGTGGATTGGGGAAATAGGACAATATACAGAAAAGAGATTGTAATCGGAGGAGTCCAACGGAGAAGGTAAGGTAACAGAATAAGTAAGAGGATTATTGGTTAGGAAATTATTAAGAATGTTGGGCGTATCTCCAAGACGGTCAGGAATATCAGTAGGGTGTTGCACCAGTTAATCTAGGTCATGGAAGATAGCAAAGTTGAAGTCTAGTTCACCAAGAAGCTCAATGAAGGGAGGAGAAAACCAAAGCTGGTGGTGAACACTGAAATCTCCAAGAATGGAGATCTCTGCGAAAAGATAGAGAGACAGAATGTGCTTCATTTTTAGAGTTAGATAGTCAAAGATTTCTTTATAGTCCAGTGAGTTATGGTCCGTCCACACTAGCGGGCAGTGCACGCGGGCAGAAGCGAAGTGTTTGCCCAGCCACATTTTCTCCGCCTTTGCCCGGCTGCAGACAAGCTAACTGCTAGTTTGTAGACAAGCGATTTCACCGGACACTGCTCGCCAGGCCCTGCAGTGTGCCACTGCCAGACATACGAAGTTACAATGTTGGCTCTATGTCCATGACTGCCAGTTTGCCAGTCTTTACACCATTTCTTTTTCTCCACTTTCTCCTCTTTCTTTTTCTGGGTTAGCAAAAGTATAACTGAGCACAATAACAGCTTTTTGCGGTCATTGGTTCTCATGCTGTCTGTTACGGCCCGCCCGTAACATACTTCACTACCATCCCGTCCTCCGCTTGTTACCTCGTTCACCACCTCTCCGCCTCCCCTTCCACGTCACCGTCTCGTGAACCTTCCACGCTAGTCTCATGAACCCTCCACGTCACCGTTTCATGAAGCCCGCTACTGTCCCGAAGTTGGATTCACGCAGCCCCATTCGACTCAACCGGAAGTGTTAAGCCAGCTCTTGGCTTTCTGGAAGTCAGTTGAGGTCCAGGCCTCAACCAGTGAACACAACGCCTCTTGGGTCTACCGTGGGATCAACCATCACCCAGCACTTCACCACTGCGACACCGCATAAGTATCACTTCCCCTCGTCCGTGTTTTCCACATTGCCTCCATATAGGATTAGGATTATTGTTAGGTATTAAGTTGGGTTCTTTATTGTTGTATTTATTTCTGTGTTATATGTATATGTGTATGTCATTTTCCTGTGTTTCATGTTATATATCTGTGTTTCATGTTTCATGTTATATCTATGTGTGTCAGTTTCATTATGGGTTATTAAAATAGCTTTTTAAAGTGCCCCCTTTGCATTTCCTCACCAGTTGAACCTGCAGTGTTTTTTTTTTTTTTATTGTTATTGTTCACCGGCTCCCCGATGCCAATCTTACCAGTTTAACCGGTGAACGTAACAATTGGCGACCGTGACAGGACCATTATAACCCATGTTCAGTGTTCCATTTTTCCAGTGACTTTTTTTCTGTGATTACTTATGTTTCTGTGGTGTTGTGACTTTGATGTGTTTTTTTTTTTCTGTGACTTACTCTGCGTGTGGTTTAAATTTACCTTTGTGCGATCAAGTAGCTCCTTTTGGGTTAAACGTGCTTCGTGACTTTTATTGGTATCGCATAGCAGTGGTAGAGCAGGAAACCAGGTAGAAAGGCATGTTCACCGATAGCACTTATCTCTATTTTTTTGCACATGGGCAGGTGTGTAATAAGTGTTATCCAAGTGTTGGGATCATCATATGTTCATGCGAACCCTCAATCCCCTCACTTCGCGGATCATTTTTCTCGCTAGTTAGAATCGGCCATTTTAACTAGTCTCTCAGACTAATCCGCCTCCTTAATAACAAGTCTCAGTACAATTCGCTCCTCACTCTCAAGTCTCGTAACTAGAGTAATACGGATCCCTCTTAATGCCGTAACTCTCTAGTTTACCCCTCATTAGTGATTGTACTCATAAGTGTTTACTTAAGTATAATCTAGGTAATTTCAAGGTTGCCTTTATTATCACTCTGCCAAGTTCCTCACTTAAGTAATTCGCTTATCATTTTTTTTTTTTTTTGTGGTTTAACATCTATTTAATATGGCTTCCGCTCAGTTTAACGTTGAAGATTTTTGTGTCGACCCTTCTCTGGAACAACTTAAAGATGCTAATATAAAGAAGGTCCAATGGAAAGCCATCGCTAAACATTTTGATGTTCCCATCACGTCTCAGATGACTAAAGAGGTCATTAAGAATGTAGTTGTTGAACATCTAGTGCAAGAAGGTCAGTTGCTAGGAAATTCCATAGAAGAGTTAACTCCCATGTCAGCCTCTACGAGGACTATAATACACAGTCCCCAGGAAGAACAGGATAAGAGTAGGATAAGTCAGTGGGAAATTGAGAAGCTTAGACTAGAATACCGGATGCATGAAAAACAAATGCAACTACAGGCAGAAAAAGAAGCGAAAGAAATGCAACTACAGGCAGAAAGAGAAGCGAGAGAACTACAGGAAAAAAAAGGAGAGAGAGAATTTCAGTTACAACTTAAAAGGCAGGAGAAAGAGTTAGAAATTCAGGAGTTAGCCCTACGAAATAACGCTAAATTTAGAGGGGAAGAAATAGATATAAAGAAAAAGTTAGCAAGCTTTAATCCCACTACAGCTGCTCCGCTAGTTCCCCCTTTTGATGAATCTGATGTTGACGGGTCATTTCGCGCTTTTGAGATTATTGCCAATAGGAATAAATGGCCTAAGGATCAGTGGGTGTCTCTCCTTGTCCCTAAGCTAGTAGGAAAAGCTTATAGGGTATACAACGGCCTTAGTGATGAGGTAGAATATGAAGAGATCAAAGGTAACATTCTAGACGCCTACTCTATCACTTCTGATGGATACAGACAACAGTTCCGAAAGTATATGAAACCAGAGTCTCACACCTATGTTGAATTTGCTAGTGAGAAACTAAGACAATTTAAGAAATGGTTAGCCGCCCTTAACATTACCACCTTTTCGGAGTTGCTCAATCTAATGGTCCTGGAAGAATGGAAGAACAAGTTACCCTTTAATATTCTGAGGCATGTGGAAGAACGGGGAGAGAGTGATCTTATGTCTGCCGCTAAAGTGGCTGATGCGTTTGCTTTGTTGATGGGATCCCTGGGTAGTAGAGGTCGTGGTTCACAATCTAATGTTAGGTCCTTCTTTGGGGAAGGTTTTGGGGGCGCGGGTGGTAAGCCGACCGGATTCTCGCCAAATGCATATAATTCCTCCTGTAAGAAACCAGGACACACGATCCAAAAATGTAGACACCCAAATTGCAAGACCTCTCAACGTCAACTTTCTTTTGTGGCCCCTAAACCTAACACATTTGAGAACAAGAAACCAGTAGCCCTAGCTAACCCTGTCAACTCTCCTCTAGAACTTTATGACTCGTACATGTATCAAGGTAAAGTGTCCCTGACTGATGGTAAAGACAAGGCAATAAATGTCAAGGTTCTGCGTGATACAGGTGCTGCCCAATCCATCTTAAGGGAAGATGTCATCCCTAACATCAAACAGGCTTTCACTGGGAGAAGGTGATCCTTACAGGTCTCGAATCACAGCTCTCCTATCCCTTGGCTAAGATTAGCTTCCAGTGCCCTTTCATTTCAGGAGAGGTTGAGGTAGCCATTAAACCTGGTGAACTGCCAGTACCGGGGTACATCTTGTACTGGGTAATGATCTTGCGGGTAACTTGGCTGTTCCAAACTTAATTGTTCTTGATTCTCCCTTAACAGAAAGTCCCACTAAGACCCTGGACGAAACATCCCCTCACTTCTTCCCAGTGTGCGCAGTCACCAGGTCTCAGTCCAAGTCCCCTGCCCTTTCACCACCTCCTCCACCAATGATTGCCTCTACTGACAACTTGTACAATAACATCATTTCAAAGGAGAATTTGATTAATGCTCAGGAACAGGATCTCACTTTGGCTAAGATCAGACATGTTGCCAGTGAGACAAAGGATATGTCTAAATTGCCTTGTTTTTATTATCAGGAAGGAGTCCTGATGCGTGCCTACAGACCTCCTGAACTGAAACAACTAGACACCTGGTCAGAAACACATCAAGTTGTCATCCCTTGTCTGTAAGACCAGCCATTATAGAACTAGCTCATGATGGATTGTCAGGTCATCTAGGCATCCAAAAAACCTACAAGAAGGCTCTTCAACATTTTTTTGGCCAGGAATGAAAAAGGATGTGTCACACTATGTAAAAACATGTCACATATGTCAAATTGTGGGTAAGCCTAACGAACGCCTTGTGCCAGCTCCTCTGACGCCTATTCCAGTTCAGACGGAGCCCTTCGAAAAGATCGTTCTAGACTGCGTAGGGCCCTTACCCAAAACCAAACGAGGGAATCAGTATTTGTTAACCCTCATGGATCCCACTACCAGGTACCCTGAAGCATTCCCTCTTAAGAACATCACATCAAAGACCATTGTAAAACATCTAATACATTTTTTCACCTCGGTAGGAATTCCAAAACAAATTCAGTCTGACAAGGGTAGCAATTTCACTAGCAATTTTTCCAACAGATAGTGAATGAGCTAAACATCGACCATGTAACCTCCTCGGCTTACCACCCCAATCCCAAGGCTGTCTGGAGCGGTTTCACCAAACATTAAAATCCATGATGAAGAAGTATTGCTTGGAGCATCAAGGAGACTGGGATGAAAGTATCTCTTTCCTTCTCTTCGCTTTAAGAGAATCTCCTCAAGATTCTTTAGGTTACTCCCTTTGAATTACTCTATGGTAGACAGATCAGGGGGCCTCTCAAAATATTAAAGGATCAATGGTTTACTCAAAATACTCCTTCAAGCCCCAGTGTGTCTGACTACATCAGTAACCTTAAGAATAAAATCAGTGAAGTCAGATCTTTTGCTAAATCAAACTTCCTCAAATCTCAAACTAAAATGCAACAGAATTCTCTTCCCAAATCTGTCATGAGAAGTTTCAAACCAGGAGACAAGGTTTTACTTTTTCTCCCCACTCCAGGCAATGCTCTTCACAGTAAGTTCATGGGACCTTATGTTGTGGCTCAAAAACTAAGTCCATTAAATTATGTGGTCCACACTCCTGACCGTCGTAAGGATTCCCAACTAGTTCATATTAATCTAATGAAACCTTACCACTCCAGAGAACCAGAGGACGACTTGTCTCGCACTGTACCTGTATGTCTGGTAGGGAAGGAGTCTGGTCCTGTGCCCCCCGAGGAAGAGTCCAACATCGAATTCCTCTTCTCGTCACCTAAAGGACGCCCCTCAAACAGCCAAATCATGTCCAACCTTGATGAGGTGTTTCTTTCCTTAACACCTTCACAACAGTCTGATCTTAAAAAGTTATTGCTAGACTTTTCAGAAATCACAGGTGACCTTCCAGGACTTTGTAATACTATCCAACATGACATAATATTAATATCTAATGACATAAAGCCTATAAGACAACCAGCCTATCGCATTTCACCCATTAAAAGAGACTTGATGAAAATAGAGGTAGACTATCTGCTCTGTCATCACCTTGCAGAACCTAGTATATCCCCCTGGGCTTCTCCCTGCCTGTTAACATCTAAGCCAGATGGTAGTAGTCGATTTTTCACCGATTACAGGAAATTAAATAAAGTGACGGTGCCAGACTCCTACCCATTGCCCTTGATAGAGGACCTTATAGATAGTATAGGAGTAGCCAAATTTGTAACCACTATAGACTTACTTAAAGGTTACTACCAGATTCCCCTCTCGGACGAGGCCCTAATAATATTCGCCTTCATCACCCCCTTCAGACTATACCAATACACAGTGATGCCCTTCGGCTTGTCTAATGCTCCCGCCACCTTCCAGAGGGCTATAAATTACATCACCCAGGACTTGGAGGGAACAGCTGCATATCTGGACGACCTGGTGGTGACTTCGGATGACTGGGTGACACATCTGACCCGTCTTCGGAGGCTGATGGGTCGGTTGCAGGAAGCCGGGCTTACAATCAACCTGGTTAAGTCCACCTTCGGGAAATCTACGGTGGTCTACCTGGGACATGTGGTGGGGAACGGCAAGGTTCGCCCCAAGAGAGCTAACGTGGAGGCTATCCTTGGCTTCCCTGTCCCTACCACCAGGAAAGCTCTCATGAGGTTCTTGGGGATGGCTGGTTTCTACAGAAGATTCTGTAGGAACTTCTCTACCCTGGCCGCCCCCCTGACGGACCTTATCAGCACTTCCGTCCCCTTCCACTGGATCCCGACCTGTGACCAAGCCTTCCAACACCTCAAGGCGTTCCTCTCCTCGGAACCGGTGGTCTGGACGCCGGATCACTCCCGCCCCTTCCATCTACAAGTGGACGCGAGTGGAGTTAGAGTGGGTGCTGTCTTACTACAAACGGACCCCACAAGCGGCATCCTCCATCCCATCGCCTCTCACTCCGCTAAGCTGAAGATACATCAACTCAACTACTCCACCATCGAGAAGGAGGCTCTGGCACTCGTCCTGGCGCTCCAACGTTTTGAGTGCTACCTTCATCCTGGTCCTCAAACTACAAAGGTCTTCACCGATCACAATCCTTTGGCCTTCCTTCACGCCATGAAGAACCGAAACCAACGCATTCTTAGGTGGGCCTTGTTAACTCAACCCTTCAACTTGGAAGTCCACCATATTAAGGGGATGGACAACATCATCGCCGACGCCTTATCAAGATCTCCCGTCTCACCTCCTTCATGAGCCCATTACGGAGGTCTTAGGGGGGAGGAAATGTTACGGCCCGCCCGTAACATACTCCACTACCATCCCCTCCTCCGCTTGTTACCTTGTTCTCCACCTCTCCCCGCCTCCCCTTCCACGTCACCGTCTCGTGAACCTTCCACGCTAGTCTCATGAACCCTCCACGTCACCGTTTCATGAAGCCCCGCTACTGTCCCGAAGTTGGATTCACGCGACCCCATTCGACTCAACCGGAAGTGTTAAGCCAGCTCTTGGCTTTCTGGAAGTCAGTTGAGGTCCAGGCCTCAACCAGTGAACACAACGCCTCTTGGGTCTACCGTGGGATCAACCATCACCCAGCACTTCACCACTGCGACACCGCATAAGTATCACTTCCCCTCGTCCCGTGTTTTCCACATTGCCTCCATATAGGATTAGGATTATTGTTAGGTATTAAGTTGGGTTCTTTATTGTTGTATTTATTTCTGTGTTATATGTATATGTGTATGTCATTTTCAAGAGCACGGGCAAGAGTGTAAGTCAAGTTCATGGAACGAAAAATGAAGATAGAAAAGTAGGAAAGAACAGAAAAAGGGCTACGGTCAGTTTCCTCATCCACCTGTGTTTCGGTGAGGAAAAGAAGATGAGGTTTAGTAGAAAAGAGTGGTGTTTTACAGACTGAAAGTTAGATCTAAAAAAAAAATATTATTAGAAAGAAAATGTTGAGGAGGGTGTCAACACATTTAGGGTCGATACTGGAAAAGCAGTGCAATCTGGGGACTCCGAGGCTGGTGTGGGAGTCGCCATTTGTAATTTTGAGTGTTAAGAATTTTTTTTTTTTTTTTTTTTTTACATAGGGAAGAGGACCAGCCAAGGGCAAAAAAAAGAAAGTTAGAAAAAGGCTCACTTGAGCGCTGGCTCTCCAAAGAGTTCAAAAAGTGCCAAAACCGTCAGCCAGAATTAGGGGAGCAAATGCCTCGATACCTCCCTCTTAAAAGAAGACAAGTTGTAGGAATTCGGAAATACAAATGCAGGGAGGGAGTTCCAGAGTTTACTAGTGAAAGGGATGAATGATTGAGCCTACTATTTAACTCTTGCATTAGAGAGTTGGACAGAATAGGGATGAGAGGAAGAAGAAAGCCTTGTGCAGCGTGGCCGCAGGAAGAGGGCAGGCATGCAGTTAATAAGATCAGTAGAACAGTTACCATGAAAATAACGATAAAATATAGAAAGGGATGCAACATTTCGGCGGTGAGAAAGAGACTGAAGACAGTTAGTCAGAGGAAGGGAGTTGATGAGACGAAGAGCTTTCGATTCCACCCTGTCAAGCAAAGCTGTGTGACTGGAACCCCCCCAAACATGCGAAGAGTACTCCATACAGGGACGGATAAGGCCCTTATACAGAGTAAGCAGTTGGAGGGGCGAGAAAAACTGGCGGAGACGTCTCAGAACACATAACTTCATAGAAGTTGTTTTAGCAAGAGATGAGATGTGAAGTTTCCAGTTAAGATTATGAGCAAAGGACAGACTGAGGATATTCATTGTGGAAGAGGAAGACAGTTGAGTGTCATTGAAGAAGAGGGGATAGTTGTCTGGAAGGTTATGTCGAGTTGATAGATGGAGGAATTGAGTTTTTGAGGCATTGAAAACTACTAGATTTTCTCTGCCCCAATCGGAAATCTTAGAAAGATCGGAAGTCAGGCGTTCCGTGGCGTCCCCGCGTGATCTGTTGATTTCCTGAAGGGTTGGACGTCTCTGAAAGAACGTGGAAAGATGTAGGGTGGTATCATCAGCGTAGGAGTGGATAGGGCAAGAAGTTTGGTTAAGAAGGTCATTAATGAATAATAGAAAGAGAGTGGGTGACAGGACAGAACCCTGAGGAACACCACTATTAATAGGTTTAGGAGAAGAACAGTAGCCGTCTACCACAGCAGCAATAGAGCGGTCGGAAAGGAAACTTGAGATAAAGTTGCAGAGAGAAGAATAGAAGCCGTAGGAGGGCAGTTTTGAAATCAAAGCTTTATGCCAGACTCAATCAAAAGCTTTTGATATGTTTAACGCAACAGCAAAAGTTTCACCGAAATCTCTAAAAGAGGATGACCAAGATTCAGTAAGGAAAGCCAGAAGATCACCAGTAGAGCGATCTTGACGGAAGCCATACTGGCGATCAGACAGAAGATTGTGAAGTGACAGAGGTTTGAGAATCTTCCTATTCAGGATAGATTCAAAACTTTAGACAAGCAAGAGATTAAAGCTATAGGATGGTAGTTTGAGGGGTTAGAACAGTCACCCTTTTCAGGAACAGGCTGAATGTAGGCTAACTTCCAGCAGGAAGGAAAGGTAGAAGTCGATAGACAAAGTTGGAAGAGTTTGGCCAGGCAAGGTGCAAGCACAGAAGCACAGTTTTTGAGAACAATAGGAGGGACCCCATCAGGTCCATAAGCCTTCCGAGGGTTTAGGCCAGCAAGGGCATGGAAAACATCATTACAAAGAATTTTGATTGTAGACATGAAATAGTCAGAGGGAGGAGGAGAGGGAGGGACAAGCCCAGAATCGTCCAAGGTGGAGTTGTGAGCAAAGGTTTGAGAAAAGAGTTCAGTTTTAGAGACAGAAGAGATGGCAGTGGTGCCATCAGGATGAAATAAAGCAGGGAAAGATGAAGAATGAAGTTATTTGAGATGTTTTTGGCTAGATGCCAAAAGGCACGAGGAGAGTTTGAGTTTGAAAGATTTTGACATTTCCTATTTATGAAAGGGTGTTTGGCAAGTTGAAGCACAGACTTGGCATGATTTCGGGCAGAGATATAAAGTGCATGAGATTCAGGAGATGGAAGGCTCAAGTACCTTTTGTGGGCAACGTCTCTATCATGTATAGCACGAGAACAGACTGAGTTAAACGAAGGTTTAGTAGGTTTAGGTTGAGATAAAGAATGAGGAATGTACGCCTCCATGCCAGATACTAACACCTCTGTTATGCGTTCAGCACAAAGAGATGGGTCTCTGACACGTAATCAATAATCATTCCAGGGAAAATCAGCATAATACCTCCTCAGGTCCCCCCAACTGGCAGAGGCAAAACGCCAGAGGCACCTTCGCTTTGGGGAATCCTGCGGAGGGATTGGAAAAATAGGACAAGATACAGAAATGAGATTGTGATCAGAGGAGCCCAACGGAAATGAAAGGGTGACAGCATAAGCAGAAGGGTTAGAGGTGAGGAAGAGATCAAGAATGTTGGGTGTGTCTCCAAGACGGTCAGGAATACGAGTAGGGTGTTGCACCAGTTGCTCTAGGTCATGGATGATAGCAAAGTTGAAGGCTAGTTCACCAGGGTGGTCAGTGAAGGGAGAGGAAAGCCAAAGCTGGTGGTGAACATTGAAATCTCCAAGAATGGAAATCTCAGCGAAAGGGTAGAGGGACAGAATGTGCTCCACTTTAGAAGTTAAGTAGTCAAAGAAATTACTATAGTCAGAAGAGTTAGGGGAGAGATAAACAACACAGATTAATTTAGTTTGAGAGTGACTGTTAAGTCGTAGCCAGATGGTGGAAAATTCGGAAGATTCAAGAGCGTGAGCACGAGAGCAAGTTAAGTCCTTGCGTACATAGACGCAACATCCAGCTTTGGAATGAAAATGAGAATAGAGAAAGTAGGAAGGAATATAGAAGGGGCTACTGTCAGTTGCCTCAGACAGCTGTGTTTTGGTGAGGAAAAGAAGATGAGGTTTAGTAGAGGAGAGGTGGTGTTCCACAGATTGAAAATTAGATCTAAGACCGCGAATGTTGCAGAAGTTAATGTAGAAAAAGTTGAGGGAGGTATCAAGGCATTTGTGGTCTTCAACAGGAGAGGTGTCCGACCTGGGGACATTTTTGGTTCCCTCCCCAGAGGGGGACTCCGAGGCGTTGTTTATTTCGGGTCCCATTTTTCTTTTAAATTTTGATTTGGAATGAAGGGTGTATGTGTGGTAAGTGCATGTAGTTTTGTGTGAAGAAGGAGAGCTGTGTTTAGAGGGTAGGCTGTGACTACCCCTTGAGTTGTGAGACACAAAGGGAAACATTCAACGAGATCACAACTAGCTTTAATGGAAGGTTCACAGCACCTCCTGAACTAGTGCTATTAGATTTCACTGGGAGTAATTTATTGTTTCGGTAGGTGTCTACTACCTCCTCCTGTGTGTGTTATTAGTATTAGGTACATATAGTTATGTGTGAAGGTGGAGAGTTGTCTTTAGAGGGCAGGTTGTGATTGCCCTATTGAGTTTTGAGACACAAAGGGAAACATTCAGTAAGGTCACAGTTCACAGCACCCCCTGAACTAGTCTATCAGGCCAGAAGGAGTGCTATTAGACCTCACTGGAAGTATCCTCTTGGTAGGTGTGTGTGTGTGTGTGTGTATGTGTGCAGTTGCGTTTTGTTTTTAATTATTCCTTTTTTTTCTGGGTTTGTGTCTCTCTCTCTCTCCCTCTCACTATAGGGAAGCTGGCAGAGATGTCAGCTGAAACCAGATTTGAAAATACAAAACCTGGATGACTTCCAGAATGACCTCACCTATGATACCTGGCTCACGTAACATTTGCTGTTTCGTAAAAATTTATAGTTAGCGCATCTCTCTGTAATAATGTAGCATTTGAATATGCTATCGTTGGTGCAGTGTTTAATTCTCCTTAGTGCTGTTCAATAGCTTTCATTCCATTATTTCAGTAAGTTGCGTTTTGATATCCATGTTCAGTGGTCAGCAGAGCTTTGTCTCCTCTTTATTAGCATTTTACTTTCCTTTTCTTCTGTTGCACTATTTATGATATTTGGAAAGCTCGACATTAGATTCTGCATGAACAGCAAACATATGTTTCACCTCAATCGTATAAGTGTGAACCAGTACTTACATCACTATTCACTTCACTTCTTCACTCCTTCACCACGACTGCATCTCACTATGCAGTGCAACAGTGAACCGGTACCTTCACTCCACCACCCCTCTGTTCACCTCACTATTGCAAGAGTGATCAGGTACTTTCAGTCCCTCACCACTTCTCTGTCCACCTCAATAGTGAAAGAGTGAACTCCTTCACCACTCTTCTGTCCAGTTCGGTAATGCAAGAGCAAACCAGTATTTTCACTCCTCCACCACTACTCTGGCCACCTCACTAGTGCAAGAGTGATCCAACCTAGTTAAGATCAGTCATTCCTGCGATTTGTTTAGTCGATTCCAGAAGCTTTTAGGTCACCTAGGTATCCTGTGTTCCATACAGTAGAGCTGAACTTTAGTAAAGGTCTGATGTGAGATTTGAACAGTGATCATAAAGTCCTTGTCGCGACAGTGTTGATTTCAGCAAGTTGTTTGCCAGACCTGCTGCTTTTTCTTTAGTCTTTGAGATGTGACAGTGGAATTTCAGGGTAGAGTCAACTGTAATACCCAGATCTTTATGGGTAGATACAATAGAGAGGGCAATGGTGTCCATAGTATAAATGTGTAGTGGGCCAGTGTTGATGTGATCTGTTGATCCTCTTTGGCAACGCAGCACAGCACACTTATCAAGGTTGAAGCGCTGAACCCATGAGTCAGCGACTATGTATACTGTGTCAATGTCCCTCTGACAGATTTCTGTGTCTCCAGCCAAAGAGGAACGGGAGTCTCTCCTTAGCTTAAGATAGATTTTCATTTCGTCTGCGAGGAATTTGCATTTTGAGTGGATATAGGTTGGCAAGAAGTTAATATAAACTAGGAATAAGAGGGGACCAAAGACTGACCCCTGGGTACTCCACTGAAGACATTTTTTGAAGAGCTATTGACCCGGAAACTTAGACGTGCATGATGCGACCCATTAGAAAATCCATGATCCATGACCGTAGAGGACCATGTACTCCCAATAGCCTCGGTTTACACATCATGATAAAACTTTTCTCCATATTCCCTCCCTCTCCATCTTTCCCTCCCTACATCCATAATCTGGAGAGAGAGAGAGAGAGAGAGAGAGAGAGAGAGAGAGAGAGTCAGTGGGTAGGTCGGCTAGGAAGTGCAGCAAGGATGAGAGCGAGTAAATAAGACGTGCTGCGAGAAGTTTGGAAGAGCGTGGCTGTTCCGAGCATCATGTATGGTATGGATGTGATTGCATGGAATGAAAGTGAACTAGAAAAGCTAGAAATAGGGCAGAATAGAGTTGCAAGAATGGCACTTAATGCACCTAGATATGCAGCAGTAGAGGCTCTTAGGGGAGACATGGGTTGGAGCACTTTTAGAGAAAGGTATGTAAAAGCGACCCTATGGTATAAGGCTAGGTTAGAGCGAATGAATGATGCTAGAATAGTGAGAAAAGTGTTTCTGTGGAATGTCAGGAGTAGCAAGTGGGGGAAAAAGTGTCAGGATGGTGGTGAAGAGTGGTCTAATAGCTAGTTAGGCTTTTCAGCAGGTAGAAGGAAGGCACTTAGAGAAGGACTGGAGTATGATAGTTAGAAATGGAGAGGGTAGAGAATGGGGTGTAAGGAAATGGAGGAGTGAGATAGACAGAGTAGTGAAAGGTGTGGGACTTGAGTGACTGGAGGAATAGGATTGAGCAAAAGAGTACCTTGGAATGGTATAGAGAGAAAGAGGCCCCAATGTATGAAAAGTGGTATGATGGAAGCCTGGGTGGGGACCTTCTCTTCCGAGCTAGGGCACAGTACATGGATGTGAATGCAAGGAATTATAGATGGTCTGAGTCCCGCAGCAGTGTGCCAGATGAGAGGATGAGACGGTGGAGCATGTGGTGCTGGAGTGTGTGAAGTATGCCAGAGACAGGTATGAGATGATGCAAGTGGTGCTGAGGGAGCTGGGGCATGACAGGGTGGAGATGACAGGAAGGGAATGGATGGTAGTGCTGCTGGGACTCTGTGGGGAGACGAATGAAAGGATGAATGAGGCTGTAAAAGAGTTCCTGGAGAGAATGTGGCGTGCTAGATGCAGGAACTAGTGGTGTGAAAGATGGTGATTGCCCTCTTTGTTGTTTGTGATTTTTTTCTTTTCTTATTATTTTCCCTACAGGCGCTACCGATACAAAGGCCTGACTCAGAAGAAATTCTGCGTCACCTGTAGCATCAAGAGAGAGAGAGAGAGAGAGAGAGAGAGAGAGAGAGAGAGAGAGCTAACCCCTACATGCTAAAAAAAAAAATAATAATAATAATGAAAAATAGCCAAGTGGTAGCAAAACGGAGGCAATGAATAAAACAATACATGAAATGAATAAGAGAAAAAAAGAAGAAAACGCATAATTTCAGGGGGAGCCACTCTAGATCTGTCGTTTCAGTTCTTGGCAAATATTAGAAGATAAACATTTTCCAACGCATTCCTTTCGCTTACAAACCTTACAAATACTCTTTCTGTTTCCAGATTATTGACGGTAGAAATAGGGAGGCAAATATAGGCTATGTAAAAGATATGTGGCCATTCGTGCGCCGTTAGGTGAAGACAAGCATGTGTAGGTATTATTAAAAGGAATGAATGATATATCTCGACCACACAAAATCATCTGCATGTAAGTCAGTTACGAATGTCAACCATTATCAAAACTGTGCTGCGTGAATTGTTATGTATATTAAATCTCTTCATTATCTTGTATAATCTTTGCAGAAGAGATGTAAACTGCAAAGCAAAACAGGTCACAAGAAGCAGCAGAGGAGGCGGCATGTTTGGTGTGTGGCGGCGAGTGATTCCTTCCTGTGTTCCTTCACGCCTTGCAACACGCCTGGGTGAGCCTAAAGCCTGCCACTGTGGTACTCAGTGAGCACAGCAGGCCGGTGATGTGTGGCACTGTGTATGATAATTATGATGTGTTGAGAGCAGTTACGTAATTGGTGATTTTTGCTTCGGCCCCTGCCTGTGTGTTTGTATGAGCCATAATTTCTCGGTTATACCTGTCCCACAAATGTTGATTCTATATAATAGATCCGCCTCCCGCAGACCTCAAATGCCGCAAACAGGCTTGGGGCTAGGTGGGAAAACGTGGTTTTAGGGTGGTCCATGCGGTAAGACAACTTACCTGGTTGGCTCCCATAGGTAGAACTGGTGGGCCGCAGGTGTACCAGGCCAAGTTATTAATGATTTGCAATAGGTTCATATAAGTAATGACTGGATAGTACACCATATACATCATTTGGGTTAGTAAAAAAAAAAAAAAAAAAAAAAATATATATATATATATATATATATATATATATATATATATATATATATATATATATATATATATATATATATTAACATCATACTCAAACAAAATGTTTCCCAAAGCACCACATAGCAATCATTTCAAAGAGACTAGTGAGTCTGCTTGGGTGACTTGACAAGGCAGAGAATTCCAAAGAAGGATGTGTCTCTGGGCAGAAAAATCTGTCTTGATTCCAGGTTGTATTGCATTGTGAAGAGCTTTTCAGAGTGTCCCCTAGTGCCCTCTGATAGGGGAAGAACAAAGTGTCTCAGGCTGGAAATGATTGTGTGTGTAAGATTTTTCATTACTTGATAATGTCTGCACTTCGTGTCTTCCCCTCACAGAGTAAAAGTTTACATGAATTAGCCTGTCTGAAAAACTCCAGTGACGTAGGCTTTGAATGTGTTTGGGGAAGAGGCATTGTTCTTGGATACATCCCTAAGGAGACTAACCTAACCTAATCAGTGGAATAGGAGAGAGGATGTCGTACCACTCTGGATGCTCAATAAATGCACTAATGTAACTCTAACTTAACATAATTGCGGGATTTTGCCTCACCCCTAACCAATACAGTTAGTATCCGTAAGAGGATATGGTGAAGCAAAATCCCCCAATTATGTTAAGTTAGAGTTACATTAAATGTAAACTTCTACTGTAAGGTTCTAACTGAACCTTACAGTAAAAATTTACAAGAGGTTCTTCCTTTGCCAAATATGGCCTTTGGTCAGGGGTGTGGAGTCGGAGTCGAGGAGTCGGCTACTTTTGGCCGGAGTCGGAGTCGGAATTGGAGTCAGAGTCGGAGTCGGTAAAAATATGAGCGACTCCGACTCCTTTAACTTTAAGTTCATTTTTAATTAAAAAATTTTCAAACCACATACACATTTTTCAAAGGCTGTGCCGCTGTGATCAAATAGATAAGAATTTAGTTACATTCAATATTACTTCCATCCCACAAGTTTTTATTACATCAGATAATTATAGCAGAACAATAACCATGAATACCATTACTTAATTTAGAGAATAATTATAGCATGTTATTACATATAAAGATAATTTTTATTAATTTATGATAATTATATAATTGTCAAGTACACTTTTATTATGGATTGACTCGAAAATATGTAAGTATTGATTCTTTTAACTTTCATCTTTTTTGGGTGTGGCAACTAGCGGGCTTTTTGTTTAATCTTTTCCCTTGGCCACCATCCCTGATGTAAAAAAATAGACTATGTATATCATTGTACTGTAAAAAAAAAAAAAAAAGTGGAGTCGGAGTCGCAACCTTCAAATTTCCTGGAGTCAGAATTGGAGTCGTAGTCACAACATTTAAATTTACTGGAGTCAGAGTCAGAGTCGCAACATTTAAATTTACTGGGGTCAGAGTCGGAGTCGCAACCTTCAAATTTCCTGGAGTCGAAGTCGGAGTCTGAGTCGCAACATTCAAATTTACTGGAGTCGGAGTCGGAGTCGGAGTCGCAACATTCAAATATACTGGAATCGGAGTCGGAGTCGGACTTTTGAAAATCTGACTCCACACCCCTGCTTTTGGTTCCTTAGACTCTTCGTAGGAAATATGAACTTTGGTCTATTTTGGTATCCCCTACCAGCTTGACCAAAACAAGCTTAAAACTAAGTTAACCTAATCCTAAAGCTAACCTAATCTATCCTAACTTAAGCAAAATCTTACTAATTCGGTTTCTGACATAATGTTTTGATTTTCAAAAGCATCATTGAGTCAATAATAGCTGAACTCATGAAAGAAACTTCATAAGAGTGAAGTCCAGTGAGTATACTACCACAACATGGAGCCAAGTCATGTGCTGCTGACAAGGATTGATAATAAGCATACAGCTTTATTAGATAGGGTGGAATCAAAAGCTTTTCGTCTCATCAACTCCCTTCCTCTGACTGACTGTCTTCAGCCTCTTTCTCACTGTCAAAATGTTGCATCTCTTTCTATCTTTTATTGCTATTTTCATGCTAACTGCTCTATTGATCTTGCTAACTGCATGCCTCCCCTCCTCCTGTGACCTCGCTGCACAAGGCTTTCTTCTTCCTCTCATCCCTGTCCTGTCCAACCCTCTAATACAGTACGCTCAATCATTCATACCTTTCACTGGTAAGCTCTGGAACTTCCTACCTGCTTCTGTATTTCCATCTTCCTATGACTTGACTTTTTTTAAAAGGGAGGTTTCAAGACATTTGTCCCTGGCTTTTGGCTAACCCTTTCAAATCTTTTAGGGAACCTGCAGTTCCAGTAGGCTTATTATCTAATATTTTGTTGTCCTTGGCACCCTTCCCTCTTGCATGAAAAAAAAAGAGAGAAAAAAAAAAACTTACCTAACAGGAGGGATTTTGGTCCCTTTGAGATGACACCCTAAGGGTACTAACCTAAGTTATTGGGCTTCATACCCCCGGATGCCATCTTGAGAACACTATAGCAGAACCAACCTTACTTGGTACTTTGGGTATTTGCTGTATCTTGCTGTGCTGTTGCTACCTCAACCCTAGAGTGACCTGACCTGACCATGCATATCAAGAACAGGGGGTGACAGCACTGCTTGGCCTATATGTGTTACCAAGTGTGGCAGAAGATATAGAGTATTGTTCATCCATCTCTAAATAAAAAAAACGTTCAATAAGCCATGCAGTCGTGTATGAAACATTATAATTTTAGATGAATTGAAAAGCATAGGATGAAAGTGTGAATGAGAGAGAGCAGGAGGGAGAGAGCCATGTGTATGCCAAGTGTGAACGTGACATCAATGTGGGACAGGTGCAGCCAATGCCCAGAGTGTTGTGTTAGTCTGGTGTGTCTATAAACCAACTTAATTTTACTTAAGTCTACCCTGATCCAACAAAGGGACTTTCTCATGGAAGTTTTTTGGTTTTTTTTTTTTTTTTTTTTTTTTTTTTTTTTTTTTTCTTAAAATTGGTCTTTATTTGGTGTGTGATTTCATTATGGTAATGCATGATGACTGATGATTATTTAGTTTTGTCACAATAGTTCTTGTGTCATTCAGTGTTGTCATAGGGAAAGGCTAGGACAATATGAATGCAAAAATGTCTGAAGCATGCAACAGAAAAATTTTATTCATTTACATGTATTCAACCTTAATTTCTGCACATGAAAAGTGACAAGTAGAAGTAGGAAAAAATCTCTGCAAATATATTTCCTTTGCCAAGATTGCCATTACACTCAATCCTTCAAATGAAACTTGTATTCTTACTTTGTGTGGTTAGGTCTGTAATACTTGACACACGATCTGACTTTGTGCTTTGAGCATTGGGTTGATCCAATTGTTGTAAAACTGACATTGGTAATACCTTTTCTTCTTATCTTGTAAAGGCTCCACAAGATGTTAAATTGGGGTGTTTGGTGTGGTTTGAAAGAACTGATAAAGATACCAACTAACTGAATTTTATACCTAAAAGGAGGTCAGTTGGAAAGAATCTTCACATTATTTGTGTGTTATGAAGCCAGCTAATAGAATATTAGAAACATCTCTGTGTAGGAATGAAATTGTGCGTGCTGTATTAGGAGCCTTAGTTTTGTATACTTGCTTCCCATATCCAGATTAGCATTATCATTGAATTGTATACACCTCACGATGCTGTCAGATTTGTCCCTACACATTGGATTACAGACAGCCTTGTTCTAAAGATCCTGGCTTGAAGCAGAGTAAGTCTTTACTGGGGAAAGGACAGATGAAAATGGATTCAATGCCAGCAACAGCAGTGGCTACCATTGAGATGAGCACTGTAAGGGTGAGGGACATTGAAAGGACATCAATAGTTGTTATGATCACCAAATGGCCCTTTTTAAGAAGATACCACAAATGGACTAGCTTGCCCCAGGCTGAGAGTTCCATAGCCTGGTGTGGGACTCAAATACAAGCTTACAAGGGGCATTCTAACGTGCAGCAATCAGCAATACAATGCAGATTCTTCTTGGCTGCCACTACTTTAGTCAGCTTCCTTGAACTATCTCCCATGTATCTCAGTTCAGGGTGCAAACAAATATACTTCCATCTGAGCTCATCACTCTGTTTCACCTACCCAGGTCAGACTCCCCTGCCCAGCAAAACCAAGGGAGGAACTAGCAGTATACATCACTTCACAAATACTCCACAGTCTATACAGAGCAGGGGAGCCAGTCACATTTAATGCTTACAAAACACAACAGAGATAAGAGCCACATAGCTCACCACACAAGGTCACAGGGAGTCCCTACTTTCTTTTTGTTGACAAATACCAAGTGAGCTTCATAGAAGTTTCATTTGGGATTTCTGGCCTCTAATATCATCTCCATATGCCTCGTACTGGCTTTGGGAGATGACACCTTAACATATACGAGTAACAGGAGAGCTTACTGCTACAGCAGAGCAGTATTTACCCCTGCATATGTTGGACCACTTGAGGGAAAGGCCAATTCAAGTTATCTGAGGGATTTTTTTCACATTTTTTCATGCCTGTTAACACTAGATTTAAATGGTCTGTGTAATGCATTATGTTAATAGGTACTACATACATGGTGCATGCACAGACATACACATGTACTGTGGCATACACACACACACACACACACACACACACACACACACACACACACACACACACACACACACACACACACACACACACACACACACACACACACACAATGGATAAAAATGGGAGATGGAATTCAATGTGGACAAAAGCCATGTCATGGAAATGGGAAAAAGTGAAAGACGACCAGTGGGAATCTATAAGATGAGAGATGGAGTAGAACTAGAAAAAGTAAAAAAGGAAAAGGACTTGGGAGTGACAATGGAAGAAAATAATCAACCGGTAAGCCATATTGATAGAATTTTCAGAGAGACGATAATTTGCTAAGGAATATTGGAGTAGCATTTCACTATATGGACAAGGAAATGATGAAGAAATTGATAAGTACTAAAATAAGACCTAGATTGGAATATGCAGGAGTTGTGTGGACTCCCCATAAAAAGAAACATAAGAAAATTAGAGACTACAAAAATGGCTACAAGAATGGTTCCAGAATTTAAAGGGATGACATATGAGGAGAGACTAAAGGCTATGGATCTACCAACCTTGGAGCAGAGAAGAGAGAGAGGGGATCTGATACAAGTTTATAAATTGATTAACGGAATGGATGAAGTGGATAATGAGAAACTGATCCTGAGAGAAGAATATGACTTTAGAAGCACAAGATCGCAGAGTAAGAAACTAAGGAAGGGACGATGTCTGAGAGATGTTAAAAATTTAGTTTCCGCAAAGATGTGTTGAGACTTGGAACAGTTTGAGTGAGGAAGTGGTGTCAGCAAAGAGTGTACATAGTTTTAAAGAAAAATTGGATAAGTGTAGATATGGAGACGGGACCACACGAGCATAAAGCCCAGGCCCTGTAAAACTACAACTAGGTAAATACACACACACACACACACACACACACACACACACACACACACACACACACACACACACACACACATGAGAAAGGGAAGATGTCTGAGAGATGTTAAAAAATATAGTTTCCCACAAAGATGTGTTGAACGTGGGAAGTTTGAGTGAAGAAGTGGTGTCAGTGGATAAGTGTAGATATGGAGACGGGGCCACACAAGCATAAAGCCCAGGCCCTGTAAAACTACAACTATAGGTAAATACAACACACACACACACACACACACACACACACACACACACACACACACACACACACACACACACACACACACACACACACACACACACACACACACATGTAGGGAAGAACTAGCTAGTCCTATATACAACATCATAAAATGCTCAATAAAAAATGGAACAGTACCAGTATAATGGAAAAGAGCTGAGGTGGTTCCCATATATAAGAAAACAAGGAAGGAAGAACCTTTAAATTACAGACCAGTATCACTAACTAGTGTAATATGCAAGATGTGTGAAAGAGTAATAAAGAAACAATGGATCGAGTTTCTTGAAGACAACAAATTATTATCCAATAGCCAATTTGGTTTTAGAAAAGGTCGGTCGTCTGTAACAAATTTACAGAGTTTCTACTCTAGAATAGTTGATAGAGTACAAGAGAGAGAGGGATAGATTGACTGTATTTGTTTGGATTTAAAAAAAGGTGTTTGATAAAGTGCCACATGAATGATTACTGTGGAAGTTAGAGGAGAAGGGTGGCTTAAAAGGAAGCACATTGAGATGGATGGAAAATTATTTGAAGGGGAGAGAAATAAGGATGGTAGTTAAAGATATGAAGTCCAAGTGGAGAGCAGTAGAAAGCGGAGTGCCACAGGGATCAGTATTGGCGCCAATACTTTTTCTCATATATATAAATGACATGCCAGAGGGAGTGAACAGCTACATAAATCTGTTTGCAGATGTTGCAAACTGTGCAGAGTTAGAATAAAGCAAAAAAGAGGATTGTGAATTACTGAAGGAAGACCTAAATAAGATCTGGAAATTAAGTAAAAAGTGGGAGATGGAATTCAATGTGGACAAAAGCCATGTTATGGAAATGGGAAAGAGTGAAAGATGACCAGTGGGAATCTATAAGATGGGAGATGGAGTAGAACTAGAGAAAGTAAAAAAGGAAAAGGACTAGGGAATGACGATGGAAGAAAACAATCAACTGCTAAGCCATATTGATAGGATTTTCAGAGAGACATATAATTTGCTAAGGAATATTGGATTAGCATTTCACTACATGGAAAAAGAAGTGATGAAGAAATTGATAAGTACTATAATAAGACCCAGATTGGAATATGCAGAAGTTGTGTGGACCCCCATTAAAAGAAACACATAAGGAAATTGGAGAGACTTTAAAAAATGGCTACAAGAATAGTTCCAGAATTTAAAGGGATGACATATGAGAGACTAAAAGCTATGGATCTACCAACCTTGGAACAGAGAAGAGAGAGAGGGGATCTGATACAAGTTTATAAATTGATTAACGGAATGGATCAAGTGGATAATGAGAAACTGATCCTGAAAGAAGAATATGACATTAGAAGCACAAGATCGCATAGTAAGAAACTGAGGAAGGGAAGATGTCTGAGAAATGTTAAAAAATATAGTTTCCCACAAAGATGTGTTGAGACTTAGAACAGTTTGAGTGAGGAAGTGGTGTCAGCAACGAGTGTGCATAGTTCTAAAGAGAAATTGGTTAAGTGTAGATATGGAGATGGGGTCACACGAGCATAAAGCCCAGGCCCTGTAAAACTACAACTAGGTAAATACACACACACACACACACACACACACACACACACACACACACACACACACAGATGAATTGGTGGAGAAGTCATGGAGGCTAGCCCAGCAGGAAACAACAAGGAAGATTTGGTTGAGAAGAGATCTCGGTGAAAAGGAAAGAGAAATGTTAAATGAGTTGAGAAAGGAGGCTTTGAAAAAAAATGAAGAGAGGACAGAAGAAGAGAAGAAAGAGTTTTTCTGGAGAATCTTGGATATGAGACTGAGGAAGTGGTTCATAACCCAGAAAAGTACAGCAAGAAAGGACTAAAGAAACTTACATATGAGCGAAATGTAATGTATTCCAACATAAATGGAGTGATATCGGGATTTTAGAACTCAACGATTACTTGAGGGACAAGAACCCAGATATTGTGGGTCTTACTGAAACAAAACTGAGAGAGGGAGAAGACCTGATGAAGGTTGGAGAAGGAAATATAACGTTTGGAAAAGAAATAGAGTAGGTAAGATGGGAGGAGGAGTGATGTTGCTGGTTAAAAAGATATAAAGGTGGATCAAGTGAAAAAGGTATGGGAAAGGCAGAAGTGCTAAAGATCAGAGCAGAAACTAATGAAGGAAAAAGAGGCACTACATAGTGGTGTACGTACCACCCAAGACAAATGCATGGTCAGTACAGGAATATGAAGAAATGATAAGTGATACAGGAACATGTCTGGAAGAAATGTTGGGTGGCTGTGAACGAACTATAATGATGGGAGATTTTAATTGTAAAGAGGTGTGTTGGGAGGACTGGTCAATGGAAGGATCAGAGACAACATGGGAAATACACTATTGACACTGGCAATGGAAAATGTGTTAACTCAGTGGGTCAAAGAAGATACTAGGTTTGGAGGAGAGGGAGCATCGTCAAGACTGGACTTGGTCTTTAGTACAGAGCCAATGGTCATTGAGGAGATGAGGGTGGAGTGCCCTTTAGCAAAGAGTGATCATGCAGTTTTGGAGTTCAAGGTGATAGACGAAGAGAAATCTAGAAGAAATGAAGAATATAAAGTGGGAAGATGGAATTATGCCAAGACAGATTTTGGAAACCTAAAGAAATTCTTTCAAGAGACAAATTGGATGAAATTCAAGAGTGCTAAGGAGCAAATGAAAAGTGGAAGGAATTTATAAAAATATACAAAGAAGGTGAGAAAAATTTGTACCAATAAGACAACATAGAGAAGTTGGAAAGCAGGACTGGTTTAACGATAGATGTGAAAAGGCTAGAACAAGAAAAGAGGATGCATGGAAGAGGTGGAGAAGGAAAAGACGGATTAAGCAGTGGAAAGTTACAAAAGAGCAAGAAATGAATATGTGTTGATTAGAAGAGAAGAAAGAAAGAAACAAGAAAAGGATATAATTGATAAATGTAAAGACCAACCAAGGCTTTTTTACAGACATGTGAACAACAACATCAAAAATAGAGAAAGTATTGAAAGTTTAGAAGTAAATGGAGTATACAGTGAAGATCCCAGGAAATGGCAGAGGCTATGAATGGATGCTTTCGGAAGGTATTCACAAAGGAGACTGCTTTTGACAAACCACTGGTAATGGAACAGAAAGGGATTATGAAGGAGTTTCAAGTAACGGTGGAGGAGATCAAGAACATGATGGGGAGTTTAGAAGTGAGAAAAGCTGTGGGACCTGATGGGGTATCAGGATGGATTTTAAGAGAATGCAGGAGCAATTGGCAGAAAAAGTTTGTGAAGTAATTGATGCCTCATTAAGGGAAGGTGTAGTGCCCCAAGACTGGAAAAGAGCTAACATTGTCCCAATCTATAAATCAGGTAACAAGAGAGACCCATTGAACTATAGACCAGTGTCACTTACAAGTGTGGTAGCTAAGATGTGTGAGAGGGTGGTGAAGACTAGATGGACAGACTTCTTGGAGAAAAATGACATACTTTGTGAGTGTCAATTTGGTTTTAGGAAAGGGCGTTCATGCACGACAAACCTGATATGTTACTATTCGAGGGTGATAGATGTAATACAGGAAAGAGATGGTTGGGCTGATGGAATATATCTGGATTTAAAAAAGGCCTTTGATAAGGTACCACACCAGAGACTGATCTGGAAACTTGAAATGGTAGGAGGAGTGCATGGCAGTTTACTAAAATGGATGGAAGACTTTTGGTAGGAAGAGAAATGAGAACAATAATTAAGGACAGACCATCAGAATGGGGATTGGTGGAGAGTGGAGTTCCACAGGGATCAGTGTTGGCACCAGTAATGTTCGCAGTCTACATAAATGACATGGTGGATGGGGTGTCCAGTTATGTGAGCCTATTTGCAGACGATGCAAAATTGTTACGAAAAGTGAGATGTGACAAAGATTGCGAACTACTCCAGGAAGACTTGGACAGAATATGGAAATGGAGCTGTACATGGCAAATGGAGTTCAACACGACAAAATGCAAGAAAATAGAGTTTGGCAAGAGTGAAAGAAGAATCAGGAGTATGTACAAGATAGGAAATGAAGACATAAAACCAGTCATGAAGAAAAAGACCTTGGGGTGACAATTACCAATGACCTATCGCCAGAGAGACATATAAACAAAATAATTGGAGAAGTATTGAACTTATTGAGGAACATAAGAGTGGCGTCAGATATCTAGATGAAGAAATGATGAAGAAAATAATTACTGCAATGATAAGACCGAGGCTTGAATATGCAACAATACAGTGGGCTCCGAACTTAAAGAAACACATAAGGAAACTAGAGAAAGTACAGAGGGCTGCAACGAAAATGGTGCCTGACTTAAGAGATTTGACTTATGAAGACAGACTGAAAAGAATGCAACTTCCAACCCTGGAAAACAGAAGAGAAAGGGGAGACCTGATAGCAATATACAGAGTGATGATTGGCATGGAAAAATGGATAGGGAAGATCTGTGTATGTGGAATGGAAGAATGTCGAGAGGGCATGGGAAAAACTAAAATGGCCACTTATAGGAGAGATGTGAAAAATATAGCTTCCTCATAGAAGGGTGGAAGCATGGAATAGTTTAGACGTGGAAGTGGTCAACGCAAGGAATATTCATGATTTTAAGAAAAGCTGGACATTAATAGATATGGAGACGGGACAACACGAGCATAGCTCTTTTCCCGTATGTTACAATTAGGTAAATACAATTAGGTAAATACACACACACACACACACACACACACACACACACACACACACACGCCCGGCAGCTCAGTGGTTAGAGCACTGGCTTCACAAGCCAGAGGACCGGGGTTCGATTCCCCGGCTGGATGGAGATATATGATTGTGTCTCCTTTCACGTGTAGCCCCTGTTCACCTAGCAGTGAGTAGGTACGGGATGTAAATCAAGGAGTTGTGACCTTGTTGTCCCGGTGTGTGTTGTGTGCCTGGTCTCAAGCTCTGAGCTCGTTCCGTAGGGTAACGTCTGGCTGACTCGTCAGAGACTGCAGCAGATCAAACAGTGAAACACACACACACACACAATAGAAAGGTTAAAAGGAGAGAACGGGATGGTGGAAGACCCAAAAAGTATGGCAAAACTGTTAAATAGTAAATTTCAGAAGGCCTTTCCTGAGGAATCCAAATTTGAAAAACCACAGGGTAATAGAGAGACTGTCCATTTGAAAGAGATTAAAGTAACCAAGCTTGAAATAAAAAGAGTTGATGACGGAATTAGATGAGGAGGAGGCAATGGGACCGGGTGAAGTCTCAGGCAGAATACTGAAGGAATGTAGGGAAGAACTAGCAAGTCCTATATACAACATCATAAAATGCTCAATAGAACATGGAACAGTACCAGTAGAATGGAAAAGACCTGAGGTGGTTCCCATATATAAGAGTGGAAGGAAAGAAGAACCTTTAAATTACAGACCGGTATCACTAACAAGTGTAATATGCAAGATGTGTGAAAGAATAATAAAGAAACAATGGATCGAGTTCATTGAAGACAACAAATTAATATCAAATAGCCAATTTGGTTTTAGAAAAAGACGTTCGTGTGAAACAAATTTACTGAGTTTCTACTCTGGAATAGTTGATAGAGTACAAGAGAGAGAGGGATGGGTTGACTGTACTTATTTGGATTTAGAAAAGGCATTTGATAAAGTGCCACATGCAAGATTACTGTGGAAGTTAAAGGAGAAGGGTGGCTTAAAAGGAAGCACATTGAGATGGATGGAAAATTATTTGAGGGGGAGAGAAATAAGGACGGTAGTTAAAGATATGAAGTCCAAGTGGAGAGCAGCAGACAGCGGAGTGCCACAAGGGTCAATATTGGCGCCAGTACTTTTTCTCGTACATGTATATATAAACAACATGCCAGAGGGAGTGAACAACTACATAAATCTGTTTGCAGAGGTTGTGAAACTGCGCAGAGTTATAAAGCAAAAAGAGGATTGTGAATTACTGAAGGAAGACCTAAATAAGATCTGGAAATGAAGTAAAAAGTGGGAGATGGAATTCAATGTGGACAAAAACCATGTTGTGGAAATGGGAAAGAGTGAAAGACGACCCGTGGGAATCTATAAGATGGGAGATAGAGTAGAAGTAGAGAAAGTAAAAAAGGAAAAGGGCTTGGGAGTGACTATGGAAGAAAACAATCAACCGCAAAGCCATATTGATAGGATTTTCAGAGAGACATATAACTTGCCAAGGAATATTGGATTAGCATTTCACTACATGGACAAAGAAGTGATGAAGAAATTGACAAGTACTATAATAAGACTCAGATTGGATTATGCAGGAGTTGTGTGGATCCCCATAAAAAGAAACACATAAGGAAGTTGGAGAGACTACAAAAAATGGCTACAAGAATGGTTCCAGAATTTAAAGGGATGACATATGAGGAGAGACTAAAGGCTATGGATCTACCAACCCTGGAATAGAAAAGAGAGAGAGGGAATCTGATACAAGTTTATAAATTGATTAACAGAATGGGTCAAGTGTATAATGAGAAACTGATCCTGAGAGATGACATTCAAAGCACAAGATCGCATAGTAAAAATACTGAGGAAGGGAAGATGTCTGAGAGATGTTAAAAAATATAGTTTCCCGCAAAGATGTGTTGAGACTTGGAATAGTTTGAGTGAGGAAGTGGTGTCAGCAACGAGTGTGCATAGCTTTAAAGAAATATTGGATAAGTGTAGATATGGAGATGGGGCCACACGAGCATAAAGCCCAAGCCCTGTAAAACTACAATTAGGTAAATACACACACACACACACACACACACACACACACACACACACACACACACACACACACACACACACACACACACACACACACACACACCTGCTTCATGTCTTAAATGACTCAGACAACTCCTCATGTTTCTCCGATAATGAAAGATCTATCAGTGTTTTTTTGGGCCTGTATGTAAACTGATTAACTTAAGATCACTCAACCAAAAGACAAAAAATGCCTACTGGTGCAATTTGGATAAAAAAAATAATGATAAATAAATAAATAAAAAAGATCCTGAAAGTGTTCTACTTATCCGACATCCGTCAAATTCAGGTTCAACTTAATCGATGTTTACTGTGTTTATGTTTATTTGCCCTCTGATTGGATGTAACAAATCATCCCTTCTGTCTCACTAGGATCTCCCCTCACTTTTGTCTCACTAGCAACTAAGACATGATCTGGTACACCATGCACCTCCCATCTGGACCCTGCACATGCTTAGATAGGCAGAATTGGGAAAGAGGGGAAATAGGGAAGCATGGGAAGGCCACCTGTCCCTTCCTGCATGGCCATACCACATGCTAATGTATATATGAAGGACCGCAATTTTTCTTAAACCATAATAAGCATTCCGAGGAATTCGGATCAAGTCTGACTTCATAGCCATCAAGGATAACTCTCGGGCTATCTACTACATAATTATCAAAGAAAGAGAACGAGTGGAAGTGGACGAAATTATTAATGAAAATTAACTTCTAGGTGCTTTCCCTCTTTCTACTTCATTTAATAAACACAATTCATAATATAGCATTTACAGTGAAGCTAATTTGGAGCAATAAGTAGTGGCGTTCATAAAGATTATATTGATAACTTAATAAAGAATCTTTATCATTTGTGCATAACTGACTCAGCTTTGTTAAGTTTTTTTTTTTTTTTTTTACTTGATATGCCTATGTTGTGATAGCAGGTAAAAAATACATGGTCTTGTTGATATCACTTACATTGTACAAATGTTTATTGTTAAACTTAAGAATATGCATAACAATGACTTAAAGGTGTTAATGTGTTATCATTTGAGCATTTATATGTATTGTGTTGTAATTCATAGAGTGCAGGGCTGCATAAGGAAAACAGCTGTTGACTGAAAGTAGTGTTTCCTGATTGCTTTCAGGCCAAGGCAGGATTGACAGCAATTCAAGGGAGAAGGACAGCCAAGACAGCTTAGTGCAGTATTGCACAAGTTAACTGTGTAGTGTAGAGAACATGGAGGTGGAGAACAGCACACAAGACCTACCAGCCCCAGTGGCTGATAAGATGGACCTTGGGGAAGTAGTGTGGCAAGAACTGCTGGCTGGTAATTATGAGAATGCAGTACAGGCAGTCAAGGCCAAAGAGAATGAAGTAAGCCTTGAGAATAACAGTCTGGAGTTGGTTCCTGTTGTGACTAAACTGCTGCAAGAGGATGTGGGCCCAGAGGGGGAGCAGTGTGTGGAGGACATCCTGCTGCACATTGCTTCGGTGGCCAATCCCAAGGAAGTTGTGCTGGTGTTTCTGGAGGTGCTAGAAATGAAATGGTCAGCTACTCAGGTGCGTGTCATGCTGTCCCCTCTGCAGACAGTGCTGCTCCGCCAGGCCTCATCCACCAACACCCGTGCAGTGACCTTCTCCTGGGTGTTTAATACTTTGTATTCTCATGTAGCCACCTTGGAAACCCCACAAGGCCTTAACCTTGAGGGTAAGGAGAGGCACCTTCTGGACTTTGATCCTCTCGTGAGGGAAGCAAGTGACATCCTTCAACACCTCATCCAGTTTTATGAGGGAATCTTCACAAGGGTGATAAGTGGAGAGCTTGAATGGGGAGGTGGGAAGGACTCAAGGGAGTATCTTGCCATGTTCCTGCTTCAACTGTTTCACAAGCCTCTTACCTATCTAGATGTGTTTGATGAGAACAAAGGGGACACCTGTAATGCTTTATACCTGTCGTGTGGCCATTTGGCCTCCATGGTTGGCCAGCTGTTTTTCAATGTGTTCAAGCTACTAGGCAGCGTATCTTGGAAGTCTTCTAAAACTCTTCTGGCCTCTGAATCAAAAGAGATTGAGGAAATGAAACCAGAAACACTTGAAGACAATGATGGTGAAGATGACAGAGAAGGCAAGAAAGATGAGGTGTCACAACTGTCCTTGGCCTGCTTCTTCTACTGTGTGGTGGGGCAGGAGATGGCTGCAGAGTGGGTACCACAAGTCTACTCTCACCAGTATGTGTTCCTGACCTGCTTGCCTTTGGTTAGTGCACTGCTGCAAGAGAAGGAACACATCCCTATTCATAAAGGCTTGATTCTGTCTGGTGCACTCCTAAACAAACTGGCAAGGCATTCCCTCCCTGGTGACTCCTTAGAGGCACCAGCACACTCCTCCTTCCCTCAGCTGTTGGTGAGGGTAATGACCTTTTGTGACAACAAGGAACTGAGGACACAGGCACTTGATATTTTCCGTACCCACATGGGCAAGTTTGACTCCCAGGGAAGAAGAAAATTAATTCAGGCTTTGCTTCTCTCTGTCAAACATGCTGGTGTGTTAGGACTAGTGATCCATGAACTCAAGGAAAATGTTGCCTTAAATCTGAGCAAAGAAAATTTAGACCTAAATTTCAGTGGCAGAAACTTAGTGGAACTTGTGAAGGCAGCTTGTGTGTTGCCTGAAGCTGAACAGACTGACCTTCTGGAGTGGAGTGACTGTATCATGGCTGCTCTCAATCTGCTGATATTCCTGTTCATCAGAGACAAGGAGAACAGAACAAAAGTAGCTGGTGTTTCTCATAGTTTGAAGGAAGGGTATTTGACTCAACTTCAAACAGGCTTGGACCTCAGCAAGGGACATTATGAACTGAAACTGAAAGAGCTTAGTGAGACACAGTGTAAAAAGAAAGAGGATAAGCTGAGTGTGTGTGTAGGTGGACAGATGTTACCCAACCTGCCTCGGGACCAAGAGAGGAAGGTTGTGGAGGCTGCCATATGCTCCCTGGACATGATGCAGTGTGTGCTGGTTAGAGCTGTGCAGGCCATTGAAAAGAACATATAATTTCTTAGCAGAATTGCCTCTACTTTATTTTATGATTTTGTTGAATAATGGAAGAAAAATAACTTATGAATTTGTTCACAGTGAAATAGCAATGAATATCAATAAGGTCTATAGCTATTCTTAAACATTTTGGTGTCCTGTTTCAACTATATTATAACTCCATTAATCTGAACACCGATAGTCTGAAATTCCCAATTACCTGAATTTTTAAAGATTGGGTGAAAAAATAATTTTTTGCCAAAATTACATCTCTGCACAAATTCAAATCAGATGACAAATGCACCATGGCAGAGAGGAGTGGAAGTAGATGCTGCTATTGATGCTGCTTTTCCTATTAAGTCCATAACAATAGATAGTTCAGTACATTAATGAATTAAAAAAAATTGTTGTTTGAATGACATGGAAGTATTGTAATATGTTATGCCTGGGATTTTAGGGGCATGTGTGTGAGAAATTGTTGTTTATTGTGAGTGGTTGGATGTATTAGTGTTGGTGATTATTGCTTGTGAGAAGAGTGCTTGTTTATTTGTTAAGAATTAAGTTAAGTTTATTTGTGGTGCAAAAGGCTTGTACTCTGTGTAGGAATGTTTGTAAGAGGTTAGAGGTTGTGTCTACAGTTGAGTGTGTGTGTGTGTGTGTGTGTGTGTGTGTGTGTGTGTGTAATGTCATCTGGCTAAGAAGCTATGGTCAATTTCAGTGTCACCAAGGCTTATGTTTTTCTTGTGAGACATGTAGTGACCTGTAACCTAACTTTAACTTAATTATATATAAAAATATGAGGGTAAAAAAACCTACTACACAAAACAAAGCAATGTAGTGAATTGTTGGCAGTGCTGCTTACCATTATCAACGTGTGGTAGCTGCCACACCACCGTCAAAGCTGTAATTTATGTATTTTTGGAGATTTTCTGTGTGATTTTCTTAATTTTCAACCTCTTCTGGAACACAAGTTACTCAATTCAGTGCTCTCTCACCACAATTTCCCACAGATCCCCCAAAATTATTTGGGATGAGAGGTAGGCATAAGTTGAAAATAGTTGTAACTTGAAAACTATCCATCAGTGAAGGAAATGATATAGAACATCATTCAGTTCACTACATGTCTCACCAGAGAAACAAAAGCAACATGAAAAAATTGTTGGATGTGTGAAATAAAAAATTGTCTTGTTATGTGGAGGTCCTGGTGTGGTGATGCTTTCAGGGGTACATTGTGATATCCAACTAATCCAATAATCCAACATGCTCCTGGTCCCTTGCTCATCTGATTAACGAACAGACTTCTACTATACTTGTAATGGTGTTTTCATGACTTGAACAAGGATTCTACAACATTAATTGCAAAAACAGCATTACAATCTCACTAATCTCTAACTTTTAAATCATCCCCATGAAAGAACAAAGGAATGCAAAATAAGAAGAGAAAATTTAGATGTTGGAAAATATTGTTACTTACTGTGTTCAGTAGTGACCGCATTGTGATCACTGAGGTGCATGATTACTAGATTGTTTAAATGCTGGTACTTCGTTAACATTGGGGAGAAAAGACAGTAGTTAGAGGCAGAGGGGTGCAATTAGTTTGTGCATACATAATTCAGTCAGCTGCAGTATGTATTCTTATTCTCACCTGGTTCACTAAATGTTCATACAGTATTTATTGTTCTCACCATAGGCATTGTTTGTTAAGTGACTCATTCTGTGGCTTGGACCTGCACTGCTTGATCTTTGTTCATGGTCTTTGCCTCACTTGTGTTTCTCTTGCCATCTCAGTGTGTCTTTATTTTAACTTGTGCTCACTGGGTATTCTAGTGTTGTAGTGATTCTCTCTCTCTCTCTCTCTCTCTCTCTCTCTCTCTCTCTCTCTCTCTCTCTCTCTCTCTCTCTCTCTCTCTCTCTCTCTCTCTCTCTCTCTCTCTCTCTCTCTCTCTCTCTCTCTCTCTCTCTCTCTCATCCACCCCATGTTTGGTTACTTTGCTGTTAAAGTGAATATGTGTATGCTTGTATGAAATTTCTATGATTTATGATATTTATTTATCAATAAACTATAATAATTTCTATACTTATGTTTCTTTATACAACATGAATGCTGGTGGTATGTTGATATGATGACAGAATATGAAAGATTATGATGAAAATTTACTTTGCTAGATAGAAATTTAAAGGATATAGGGTCAGTATGCTAAATTGAATTTGTTTCTTTGACTGGTTATTCAAGTGTTTGTTGCAATGAGTGGAGAAAGTGAAGTTGCCCCGTCAGTGAAAAGTGTGAACTGAGCCATAACACTAAACATTGCCAGTAATGATTTCCTACACATCAGCATTTCCTTACCCATTTATACCACTTTTTTTTTTCCTCCATGTAAGAGGGGAAAGCAGGCCAAGGGCAACAAAAATGATCAAACAAATAAAGGTCCACTGAGATGGTAGTCCCCAAATTGACTTCCCTTACTACATTAGTCTATTGACCAGACTTTTTATCTTGGAGAGAGGTAGCCAAAAGAATGGATGAATGTCTTGAAACCTCAAGTCATAAGTAAATGAAAATGTAGAAGTAGGTAGGGAGTTCCAGAGTTTACCAAAGAAAGGGATGAATGATTGAGAGTACTGGTTAACTCTTGTGTTGGAGAGGTGGACAGAACAGGGATGAGAGAGAAAAGAAAGTTTGTGCAGCGAGGCTTAAGGAGGGGGGAAGGCATATAGTTAGCAAGATGAGAAGAGCAGTTGGCATGAAATTAGTGGTAGAAGATAGCAAAAGATGCAGCATTGTGACAGTGAAAAAGAGGCTGAAGGCAGGTAGTTAGAGGAGAGGAGTTTATATGATGAAAAGCTTTTAGTCCCATCCTATGCAAGAGGAAGATGACTTATTGGCTGAGATGAGTTTGGTAAAGTTTTCAATAGATTGATGTAATCTTTGTGGTGGTAACAAAAGCCTTTTAAAAGAATATTGGGCTGGTGATATTATGAGAAAGTGGTTAGGAATATCTTTATAAACAATATCATGATTAGCAGTACTGTATTGAATTGTTTAGGATGACTATGAAGAAAGCACTGCTTCTGCAAAACTACATAAGATAAACACTAAGAAACCTATAAGGAAAATGTGTTCACTGTAATATGAGATAATGTTTTTAAGATTTTGGAGTGAGAAGAAGCAGGAATAAAAGTTGATAGTTACAAGTAAATATGTTGATGGGAATAATGTGGCTGTCCTGTGTGCAGTATGTATTTCTTAGCAGTTCATTTTGCCTCCCAGGATATGCCCGGTGCCTGCAGACAGCATCCCTCCATGGCGTGGCAGAGGAGGGAAAGTCAGGACCCGAGACATCTTCCTCACCAGACCAGGAAGGCAGTGACCTGGAGACAGATGGGGAGCAACAGCTGAAGGAGGAAATATTGCAGGCCTCTCTTCCTTTTGTACACACACATGGGTGGTCCCAGGATGCTATTGCTCAAGGCAGGTGTTATGCTTACTTCTTATTTTTTTTTTCTTACATTTTTTTATTATTATTATTATTATTATTATTATTATTATTATTATTATTATTATTATTATTATTATTATTATTATTACATATTACTACTACTTCTTCTTCTTATTATTATTATTATTATTATTATTATTATTATTATTATTATTATTATTATTATTATTATTATTATTGTTATTATTGTTATTATTATTATTTATAGTAATAGTATGTTGCATAATATACATTTTTATCTGAAACTAATTGTTTTTAGCATACACTTTTTTTTCCTGATAAACTTTGTGGTACTTTCTGAGGATTTATCCACCATAGTACAAGTAACGATAGTAAACTTATTGAACTTTTTAGCTGCGGGACATATTCATGAAAGTTGTTTATAACAAAAGTTGTTGTCCCACACCAGGAGCAGAGACTCTTGGCTACTCCAGCATGGTTCATGGCATGTTCCCTGGAGGTGGAGTGGATCTAGTCAACTACTTCTATGGAGAGTGCAACAGTAAATTAGATGACTCGCTTAGGACAGCCGTTAAAGCAGCAGAGGAGAATCAGGAACTGTGAGTGGATATATATCAAAGGTTTTAAAGTAACAGTGAATTATGTGTACATCCATGTCTGGTTTTAAGTCCTTTTTTTTCATAGTAAGTAATATTGGCACCTTTGAGTAAATTCCACAAATTAGTGTTCTGCTTTTTGTATAAGCTGAGATTTAATCTGCTATCACACTTTATATTAGCTTTAGTTAGTACAGTATATGCATAATCACTTTGTCTGCCACATTCCTTTCATTGTTCTAGAACCTTTCTCTTGTTAGATTTAGACAGGACGGATTTGAAGCACAATGATGCAGAGCTACCTATATACTGCCCACACAGTCACTGCATTGTGATTCTGACATTTCATTCTTCTTTGCTTCAGCCGCAAGGGTACAACTGCATTCATTGCTGCTGCTGTGGAGGAGCGACTCAGGATGAACATAGAGTACCATGATTCCTGGCACCGGGCCTTGGCACTCCATGCCTCTCCCTCCAACATGTCGAATGCACTGCACAATATTGGCACTCTGACCGATACTATTTGGTACCATGCTGGAGACAGATCTCATGATGTATGTGTTTGTCTCAGTGTTTCACTTTGAGTAACATAATTAAATCATTTGAGCAAATGAGCAAATTTTGGCCATCATGAATGTGTAATGAGTCAGTATATATTCTGAATGCATAAATAACAAATGCTACTTTTAATACAACCACATTAATATATCTCTATAAGTGTAGTAGCTGAAAAATTGTAATCACTGTTGATTAATGTGATTTTAGAATTTGCACCTCCCATTTTACTTCCCCCAGTTCAATTGGTACACCAAGAGAGGCATTCTGGCTGCTGTCTACAAGAGCACAGAGCTGTGTATGCTGCAGGACAAGTCTGAAGATTTTCAGGTATGAGACAGAGAAAGAGTAAAGCTTGTGATGTCAAACTTAGATGGCTACATTTACTAGTACTTTTCCAGATCTCCACTCACATGGTAGACAATTGTGTATTTTAATCTTCGCCTAACTTGGCCCACAGGACACCTGGACCTTCATGAACCGGCGACTCTCAGATGTGCACAGTGTTGGCAAGTGTGTGCGGAAAGGAGCCAGCTTCCTTGGAGATGCTGGAAACCTGGCGAAGGCTGGTATACTGACTGTGAGTGACCCTGAGGCTTGCTGTCATCATCATCATTGTCGTTGTCCATGCTTTGATACTTGTATCATTAGCATAAGTGATGTGTAATATACAGAAACATTTACCATATAATCAGCAGCCTAATTTAGAGTTGCTTTAATATTTCATTTAACAAGGAAATGAGTGACAAAAGATAACATGAAGATAGAAACATAGGGAGGACTATCATTAGAATTGGTGATCCCAAGTTGGGAAGACTGATATTTCAATTTCTCCAATTTTAACAGGTTTTCTTTAACATTTCTTTCTCTCATTTCAGGCTCTCAACATAGCAGGGATGAACTCAAAGTCTCGTTTCTAAGTAACTCTTTATAAGTTAATATGCACATTGTTCATTGTAAATATTACAGTATTACCAATAAAATTACTTTTTTTTCTGAACGTTGATTTATATACTGTACTTAAATATGAAAGAGAGAGAGAGAGAGAGAGAGAGAGAGAGAGAGAGAGATTTTCTAGTTCTTGATCAATTTAGGTAGATGAAGCTTTTGCATTAGCCTTTCCAGATAATATCTTGTTTTGCTCTCTCTCTCTCTCTCTCTCTCTCATAAAGGTATAACGATTTTTGCTTTTCTTAGCCTTGCTAGGGGACGTGGAAGAGATTATTTAATTTGCGTGTGTTGGTAAGATGTACGAGTATATTGTAATGAAGGATAATCTTATATTTCTATCTAATCTTACGATTAAAGTACCTAATATATAAACATAATAATATATATATATATATATATATATATATATATATATATATATATATATATATATATATATATATATATATATATATATATATATATATTATGTTTATATGTACATTAGGTACTTTAATCGTAAGATTAGGTAGAAATATAGGATTATCCTTCATTACAATATACATCTTACCACACACGTAAATTAAATAATCTCTTCCAGGTCACATAGCAAGGCTAAGAAAAGCAAAAATTGATATATATATATATATATATATATATATATATATATATATATATATATATATATATATATATATATATATATATATATATATATATATATATATATATATATATATATATATATATATATATATATATATATATATATATATAGAGAGAGAGAGAGAGAGAGAGAGACATTAGGTACTTTAATCGTAAGATTAGGTAGAAATATAGGATTATCCTTCATTACAATATACATCTTACCACACACGTAAATTAAATAATCTCTTCCAGGTCACATAGCAAGGCTAAGAAAAGCAAAAATTGATATATATATATATATATATATATATATATATATATATATATATATATATATATATATATATATATATATATATATATATATATATATATATATATATATATATATATATATATATATATATATATATATAGAGAGAGAGAGAGAGAGAGAGAGAGAGAGAGAGAGAGAGAGAAATATTGAACGACGTGTAGTAATTGTTCGAACACTGTATACGGACACAAGCCCAAAGCCAAATAACTTTCTATTTCTTCCCAGAAGATTTTGGTGAGTTAGGCTGAAAAAATGGAGAGATAAATGTGTCAGCTTTATTGGATATGAAGGAAGAATGGAATAGAAGAGTGTGAAAATAATTTAGTAAATGGTGAAAGAAAGGATTCGGACGAGGCCACGATTTGTAAACACTTGGCGCCATAAAAAAAGATAAAAATACGATACTAATATAATAAAGGCCACAGAAATAAGAAAAATATATGCGAAATGATACATAGAAATAATTAAACGAACTATTTGAAAGGAGAAATACCAGAAAATGTGATAAAACAGGAAAACTGAATGAATACAAAGGGGAAATGGTCACAAGAAGAGGAGGAAGCTCAAGCTTTAGTGGTGGTGCTGGTGGTTGTCAGTGAGTGTGTAATACTGTGTATTTCAGAACGTTTTTGAAGGTGTTGGGATGTATATTCACATTCTAGAGTACTGTAATGCAACCAAGTACTGTACTCCACTATTAATACCTGCATGTGGTGTTTTAAATGCGGCCAGGTGTGAATTAACTAAACTTGTGTCATCCCCCGAAGGTTTAAAGATACAGTTGTCTTTAAGATTTATCGTGAGTGTTGATCCTGAGGTGCAGTGGCGAGTGGCGGGCCTGAGTCAGCGTCCGTATGGGTAGTGTGGGTGGTGGAGTGTGGGGAGAATGTATATGACAGTGTGACCGCAGGCAGTGGTGGGCATATGAGGCCTTTGACCTCTTGACCCTTCCTCCATCTCATCCTCCCATTGCTACTCGTTTTTTTTTTTTTTTTTTTTTTGGGGGAAGGGTGTTCTTGTTCTTCTTTTCACCTTGTTTGTTGCTGTTCTTAAGGTATATGGTTTAGTTTTATGGTGGTTGCTTGATGATGACTTTAACCCCTCCTCCACCTCCTCTCTTCTTCCTCTTCCTCCTCCTCCTCTTCTTCTTCTTCTTCTTCTTCTTCTTCTTCATTATCTTATAACCACATCTACATTATATCTCCCTCAACTCTTTAAGAAACATTGTGCACCAGTAGAAAGTGTGTCTATCAAAACTAGGTCTAACTTGACAAATAAACACATCCTAGTCTCCTTACCAAGTGAAGGAAGTAATTTTGTTTGTTAACAAAGTAATATGTGGAACAGATTCTTTAGAAGGATGAAATTACTGCCCCAGTTTGTTTGGAAAGAATTGTAGTCAGTATTTAAGAGATATAACTGTAAAGATGTTTAAGTAGATAATTTAATTGATAAAACTACAGAACCACTGCTCTCCCCCTTTCCTCTCCCCTCCCTCCTTCTCCCCCTCAACAAGCTTGGGGGACTGTGGGAATCGGGTTTTTTTGGGGGGGGAGCCAAAAGAAGCGAGATATGGCAATCCAAAAAAATCTAAGGACAAAAACCTAACCTAACCGGGGGTGGCTGTGCCCCTCCGGACTCCCGCCCTACAACACTAACCTAACCCAAACATAAACCTAGCCTAACCTAGCCGGGGGGGGCACGGCCCCCCCGGACCCCCTACAACACTAACCTTACCCTAACATAAACCTAATCTAATGTGACCTAATCTAACCGGGATGCTGTGCCCCCCCAGACCCCCCCTCCAACACTAACCTAACCCTAACATAAACCTAACCTACCATATCCTAGCTATGGGGCAGTTTCCCTATCCCCCACACAGGTTCTCTTATAGCTTCACACAATATGCCCTACTTTTACCAATACCCTCCTCACAATACCTTAACGAAAGAATGAAGGTCCTGGCTGGTCCTCTTCTCGAGTGTACACTGACTTGCATCGCAGGAGCGATGATTTCCCAGTTATCAAATTCGCAACTTTTATGACTAGTGTCACTGGTGGCCATGGCTGAACTGCTCACACAGATGTCTGTGCACCTGTCTGCCCAGCTGTGCCCCGCCTATGAATACATATAGCAAATTCCCATTGGCACAGCTCGTGCTGTTAAGAGGTGGTGGCAAGTCATTGGACAAAAGAACTATAGACACAATAAGAATCCTATTCACCAGTTACCCACAAACCCCAGCTAGAAACAAATGCAAGTCAGTGTACTGTTCATTTCCGAGTGTGATGGAGCTCCGTGGCTCGCTGCAGCTTGCTGGACTTATAGAAAACTCGCTGAACACACCACATTTGAAGGCTTGTGTACGACACACTAAGGGCAAACACTCACCAAAACTCTCACTGATGGTAAACACGTTACATATACTGCACTGTGCTATACGTATTATACAGATCGGCGTGGAGCAGTGATTTTAGAGAAGAACCATTTAATCTAACTAGTGTTAGGTGGGTTACAATATAAGTGAGCTCAGATTAGTGGTTGTGGGTGTGCTGAAGGGATGGGCAGCAGGAAATGTCAGTTGAATTTGGTGCCTAATGTATTATTTGCTAGTGTTTTACTATTGTACTTATAATGATGTTAATGTGAGGTTTTCTCTTGTATGGCTATATGTGGTAGTTTTCAGTTGGCATTATTTGGTTCCAAGGATGCTCTTGATTTTGGGTTTCCACATAAGAATTTTAGTCACCATGTAGGCAAAATACCAAGAATTAGAATTTAACTTATAAATGGAATTTGATAGAAAAATTATTTGACATCTCCATTTCCTGATCCAATATTACATTTCTCAAACATCATTCTTCCTTGTAACCTTTGTGCATCACCTTTTCCACATTCCTGATCCATGATTGATGTCTGTCAGGCATCATCCATATCTTGCTTCCTTGCTCTTTTGTTCTGTATCTTTCAGTTAGTAGGAGAGGCTCTGCTAGGCCATGACAAAGCTGTTCCTTTTTTTTCTGGCATTATTATTAACTAGTTATATAAAGGTTATATTTTTTTGTGACATCACTGATACCAAGATCATTAACTATAATTTGTCATGCTCATGTATTATCCTTTGCTCTCTGGCTTTAAAATTTTCTCAATAATGGTGCAGGATTGGAAATGCGCATTTTTAATTTCAAGAGATTCTTAAAGAAAACAGTTCTAGATTTTCATTAATTCATTTTTTAATATTTTTTATTGTGTTTGCATTTGGTAGATTTTCAGTGGACCATTTTTACAACTCTTGCCTTAGACCAGTATCCCCCTTGCTAAAGAAAGTTTTGATCACTTTTATTTTTATTTATTTATTTATTTTTATTTATTTATTTATTTATTTGTTTATTTGATTAAATCATCTTCTTCTTCTTCTTCATATTATTATTATTATTATTATTATTATTATTATTATTATTATTATTTATTTTTTATTTTCTTATTTCATTCTTTATTTATTTATTTTATTTATTTGTTTATTCATTTATATTTTATTTTATTTGGTTTTATTTGACTTTATTTTAGTGTGTGTGTGTGTGTGTGTGTGTGTGTGTGTGTAGTTTTATTTACCTTGTATTGTACAAGGTTTGAGTGGGGTTCATAGTGTCCTGTCTCCATATCGAGTTCCGCTCCAACCGTGTACAGTACAACTAGGTAAACACACACACACACACACACACACACACGGCCCGGTAGCTCAGTGGTTAGAGCGCTGGTTTCACAAGCCAGATGACCGGGGTTCGATTCCCCGGCCGGGTGGAGATATTTGGGTATCTCCTTTCACGTGTAGCCCCTGTTCACCTAGCAGTGAGTAGGTACGGGATGTAAATCGAGGAGTTGTGACCTTGTTGTCCCGGTGTGTGGTGTGTGCCTGGTCTCAGGCCTATCCGAAGATAGGAAACAATGAGCTCTGAGCTCGTTCCGTAGGGTAACGTCTGGCTGTCTCGTCAGAGACTGCAGCAGATCAAACAGTGAAAAAAAAAAAATTACACACACACACACACGCACGGCCCGGTAGCTCAGTGGTTAGAGCGCTGGCTTCACAAGCCAGAGGACCGGGGTTCGATTCCCCGGCCGGGTGGAGATATTTGGGTGTGTCTCCTTTCACGTGTAGCCCCTGTTCACCTAGCAGTGAGTAGGTACGGGATGTAAATCGAGGAGTTGTGACCTTGTTGTCCCGGTGTATGGTGTGTGCCTGGTCTCAGGTCTATCCGAAGATCGGAAATAATGAGCTCTGAGCTCGCTCCGTAGGGTAACGTCTGGCTGTCTCATCAGAGACTGCAGCAGATCAAACAGTGAATTACACACACACACACACACACACACACACACACAATAAAATAAAGTAAAAGTGTGTGTGTGTGTGTGTGTGTGTGTTTTGTAATGGTACAGATTATTTTCATGCCACCACATCTTATAATTTTTCTCTTCTGATTTCATATTTCATAGTTTATAGTGCTAAAACTTGAAAACAACCCTGTAACATGTAATGAATGACATCACACCTAATCTTGTGTTGCTTGGTCACTTACTTTACCTCTCTCTCTCTCTCTCTCTCTCTCTCTCTCTCTCTCTCTCTCTCTCTCTCTCTCTCTTAGTGTGGAAGAGGGCAGTGAAAGGATGTGCGAGGCCTGGACAGAGAGAGATCTTTGATGTGACCTTAGTGTTGTGATGTGCGTGTGGAGAGGAGGGCAGTGAAAGGGTGGGTGGGTCCCGGCATCATGTTGTCACTGTCGTGTTGGTTGCCTCAGTGTTATTACGTAGTTAGTCACAGATGGGAGTAGAGTGTAGACCAAGGCGGAATGAAAGAATAAGAGAATTGAGTGTAAAATTAAGTTAGGAGCGATGTGACATAGGTGAAGATGACTAGTTAAGAGCAAGAGGCGAGATGGTTCTTCATATAACTGCTTATGAATATCACATATGTTTGTTATGCTTGAGCCTTGAGTAAATGACAGTTTGTGCTCTACTGGATGCTTTAAGTGAGTTATCTATATATTTAAAACACAATTTCGTTTTATTATTTTTTCTCACCTTTTTGCGGAACCACATATATATATATATATATATATATATATATATATATATATATATATATATATATATATATATATATATATATATATATATATATATATATATCTCGAAACGTCGGCTCTTTAAACAAGTAACCTACATATCAAGCTAAAGAGATGATTAACTGTGACGTTAAGGGTACCATCCACATTGATACAGAATAATTGTTATACAACCTATCACTGGAATTATAATGGTTTGCGTGAAATTCTGTAATTTTCACGAAACCCTGACAACTGACGCAAGTTTATGTATGAATGTTTACCGTCGACTATAACAGTAATAACACTAGTAAATGAAACACCCAAGACCCCATGGTAAAGAAGAAACAGGCTACGGTGATGACAGAGGTAATAAGTAGATAGCGTTGCGCAGAAGCCGTGAGTAGGGAAAGAGAATAGTGATGCAACTTTGAGACAACTCTCCACCTTCCAAGGTTGAGCTGAGCGGTGAGCCGGTGAGGGGTGAAGTTATTGTGGCTAGCGACAGCGTAGCGGAGCGCCATGCGTCAGTCTCGTGACGTACTCCTTTGCACACTTCACATCACACTAGTCTCCGTGATCTCGTGATTCACTACAGATAATGTTTAAATGAATAATTGACATCACGATCTAGAGAAAATAGACTTGTATGGTACTGTAATGTCAGTACAGATGTACACCAGTCCGTCAGATGATGCGTTCATAAAAAAAAAAAAAGTTTGTTCGTTACTGTTAAAGTGACGTTTTGATTAGTAACCTATGTATTTGTTCTTTTCAGGTTAATGGAAAAAAAAACGTGAATAATGGACTATGTCATAAAGTGTGAAAAATAATGGAGAAACATCTTTGAAGAGCCACCTTGACCAGACGGCAGCTACGATGCGTGCTCTGTGATACTTAGTGTTGAGAGAGTTTGGTGTGTCGAGGCAATCACATTCACCGCGACAACTGATTTGCAACAAGCACACGTTTGAACCAGCGACAATGAACCCTGTACCAGGCCTGCCCCCCCTGCCGAAGAGTCTGAGCGGGCTCCTCACCTTCGCGGGCCGCCGAGAGGGTGGAGGCCCCGAGCGGTACAGCCCCCCGGTGAAGCCCAACACGGAACGATACAGTCCCCCCATCAGGGCAGACTCCCGCACTGAATCTCGTATGGACTCACGCCCCGAATCCGCACGTTCTCATTACTCAGGTGTGGGTTACGGGGCAAGTGCATTTGAGCCTTACTATGCCAACGGGTCAGTGCAAGGGTTCTCTCCTCGCTCCTCGCCGCGCAGCCACTCTTCCTCTCCCCGTAACCAAAGTGGCGGCGGCGGGGCCACGTCAGGAGGCAGCAAGACTCACAGTCCCAGAGGCAGCCCTCCAGTGCCTGGCTCCATAACAGGCAATAATCCGCGGCTCAGTCCAGCGCACGCTCCACCTGTGAGACAGCGGCGACCCTCTACTCTCGACTCCCAGCTGGCCGTGCTCAGAAAGGAAATGGTAAGTTGTTAATATGACCCTGAGACCTCTAGTAACCAGTGAACTTACAGTCAGTGGTAATGGATAGATAAATTATTATTTGATGAGTTGTCTCTCAGTCCAAGTCCTCATTCAGGGAATGGCGAGAGCTCACCAAAATGCGATGCGCTTCATGTCATTTATCTTGCTGCCTTTCCTAGGGGTATTTATACTAGAATGATTAGTACCCATTGCATGATATAGGTAATAGGTATACAGAACACATAAGTTGATATTGGTGTGAACACGAGAGAGAGAGAGAGATGAAAATTCATCCATAGAAAACAGTACATAGTTATCTTGAATATACTTGGAAACTAAAAAAAAAAAAATAAATAAATAAAAACCAGAATCACATGGATGGCGGAAGTAAACACACACACACACACACAAACACACACACACACACACACACACACCGCGTAGTGTAGTGGTTAGCACGCTCGACTCACAATCGAGAGGGCCGGGTTCGAGTCCTGGTAAGCGGCGAGGCAAATGGGCGAGCCTCTTAATGTGTGGCCCCTGTTCACCTAGCAGTAAGTAGGTACGAGATGTAACTCGAGGGATTGTGGCCTCGCTTTCCCGGTGTGTGTTGTGTGTTGATGTGGTCTCAATCCTACTCGAAGATCGCTCTATGAGCTCTGAGGTCGCTCCGTACTGGGGAAGACTGGTTGGGTGACCATGAGGAGACCGAGGTGAATTACACACACACACCAATGTTAAGTGAAGAAGTACGTACTTAATAATTATTTTATATCTTAGTAGTCTCAAGAAAGAAAGAAAGGACAAGCATTTCATCATAATGTTTAATAAAATCAGTAACTAGTATACACACAGATTGTTTGTTTGATGGAGATAATAGAAGACCAATTAACCCATAATTGAAAACACTATCAACATAATGCTTAAATACTAAACAATTGTAATTTCTTTGATAGAAAAATTATAGTATATTGATTAAGTTGAATGTGGAGGTGTTGCAAACCAGAAACATCCCAGATTAACCTGGAGGAGGTAGTAGACACCTACTGAAATAATAGTTTACTCCAAGCGAGATCTAATAGCACTAGTTCAGGGGGGTGCTGTGAACTTTCCATTAAAGCTAGTTGTGATCTTGCTGTATGTTTCCCTTTGTGTCTCACAACTAAAGGGGGCAGTCACAGCCTGCCCTCTAAAGACAACTCTCCTTCTTCACACAAAACTACATGCACTTACCACACACCCTTCACTTAAAATTCAAAATAAAAAAATGGCAACTCCAAACCCAGCCTCGGAGTCTCATTCTGGGGAAGGGACCAGAAATGTCCTCAGGTTGGACTCCTCTCTTGATTATGACCCCAAATGTCTTGACATATCCCTCAACTTTTTCTACATTAACTTCTCCAACATTCATGGTCTTAGATCTAATTTTCAGTCTGTAGAACACCACCTCTCCTCTACTAAACCTCATCTTCTTTTCCTCACCGAAACACAGCTGTCTTAGACAACTGACAGTAGCCCCTTCTCTGTCCCCTCCTACTTTCTCTTGTCTTCAATCAAAATTCTTTGTAATGATGTTTTCCATGCCCTTGCTGGCCTAAACCTGCGGAATGCTAATGGACCTGATGGGGGTCCCTCATATTGTTCTCAAAAACTTTGTTTCTGTGCTTGCACCTTGCCTGGCCAAACTCTTTCAACGTTGTCTATTGACCTCTACCTTCTCTTCTTGCTGGAAGTTTGCTTACATTCAGCCTTTTCCTAAAAAGGGTGACCGTTCTAATCCCTCAAACTACCATCCTCTAGATTTAATATCTTGCTTGTCTAAAGTTTTTGAATCTATCCTGAATAGGAAGATTCTTAATCTTAATCTTAAACATCTGTCACCTCACAATCTTCTATCTGACTGTCAGTATGGCTTCCATTAAGGTTGCTCTACTGGTGATCTGGCTTTCTTTACTGAGTCTTGGTCATCCTCTTTTAGAGATTTTGGTGAAACTTTTGCTGTCGCAATAGACATATCAAAAGCTTTTGGTAGAGTCTGGTATAAAGCTTTGATTTCCAAACTGCCCTCCTATGGTTTCTATCCTTCTCTCTGCAACTTTATCTCTAGTTTCCTTTCCGACTGTTCTATTGCTGCTGTGGTAGACGGCCACTGTTCTTCTCCTAAATCTATTAATAGTGGTGTTCCTCAGGATTCTGTCCTATCACCCACTCTCTTTCTATTGTTCATTAACGATCTTCTTAACCAAACTTCTTGCCCTATCCACTCCTATATCTTTCTACATCCTTTCAGAGATGACCAACCCTTCAGGACGTCAACAGATCACGCAGGGATGCCACAGAACGCCTGACTTCTGATCTTTCTAAGATTTCCAATTAGGGCAGAGAAAATCTAGTAGTTTTTAGTGTCGCAAAAACTCAATTTCTCCATCTATCAACTCAACATAACCTTTCAGACAACTATCCCCTCTTCTTCAGTGACATTCAGCTGTCTCCCTTTTCCACACTGAATATCCTTGGTCTGTCCTTTTCTCATAATTTTAATTGGAAACTTCTCATCTCATCTCTTACTAAAATGGCTTCTATGAAATTAGGCATTCTGAGGTGTCTCCGCCAGTTTTTCTTGCCCCTCCAACTGCTAACTCTGTTCAAGAGCCTTATCTGTCCCTGTATGGAGTACTCTTCGCATATTTGGGGGATTCCACTCACACAGTTTTATTAGATAGGGTAGAATCAAGAGTTTTTCACCTCATTAACTCCCCGCTGACTAACTGTCTTCAGCATTTTTCTCACCTCTGAAATGTTGTATCTCTTTCTATCTTTTATTGCTATTTTCATGCTAACTGTTCTACTGATCTTGCTAAGTACATGCCTCCCCTCCTCCTGTGGCCTCGCTGCACAAGGCTTTCTTCTTCCTCTCATCCCTATTCTCTCCATCTCTCTAATGCAAGAATTAACCAGTACTTTCAATCATTCATACCTTTCACAGGTAAACTCTGGAACTCCCTACCTGCTTCTGTATTTCTGTCTTCCTACGACTTAACTTCTTTTAAGAGGGTGGTATCAAGACATTTGGTCCCTAGTTTTGGCCAACTCTGTACTTATCCCTTAGAGAACCAGCCCCCAAGTGGGCCTTTTTTTTCCTAAATATTGTGTTGCCCTTGACTGGCCTTCTCCCATGCATAAAAAAAATAAATTAATTAATAATAAAAAAAAAAATGTAAGTAATTTGAGGTAAGAAAGGCTGAAACATGCTGATTTATATTATTATTGTTGTTGTTGTTGTTCACTTGATTTTACATTTTGTATTTTAGGTTGGTCTGCGGCAGTTGGACATGTCCTTGTTATGTCAGTTGTGGTCACTCAACGAATCTATTCAAGAATTCAAGCAGCTGGTCAATGAGCGGGCAGCCACTGGGATGGACTGGGGAGGGGGAGACACTTCAGCTGAGGACACTGATGACTACTATGGCATCCCTGTACGGCGACCCAATCCTTACCTCCACCCTGTGCCTGAACAGTTCCCACAACTATCTCCCTCTTCTTCTGAATCCAGTTTAGAATATGGGAACATATAGTGCCGTGCAACCGCCCTCTCACGGCGATACAGAGGGTCGTGCAGTCAGCCGCGTTCTTCACTGCCTCATCATAAGCGTTGATAGTGGTATTTTTATAGAGGTGATAAGACTGTGGTAAGATGTCAGTCATACTCTTGCTATTGAAGTGCTATAAGTTGCAGCTGCCAGAAAGAGAGTGCGTATGTATATTTAAATTTTTACACATGATGCAATGTAGAAAGCAAACAAAATGGCTGTGCAGCATTTTGATATACAATGAAGGGCAGTTTGAACACTAGCCAGGTGCAATATTTTCTAGACTTTAATTTTCTTGGCTGTACATGATGTGGCTGCATCCTGTAAAGATGCTGACATTGAACAGGTGGTTACATTCTAGTATTTGTTTTGTAATATTTGCATTGTTGATGAACTCCTGAAACCTGATCTTAATACTGAAGTTACCACCATGTGATCAGTTCTGACTTTGTCATTGTACACCCACGGCTCATATGTTTGTAAGTATTAAAAGTCTATCTGAGAGTGTGACATAAATTCAGTGCATTAAGTTGATGATGTTGGTTATATACAGACTTGATGGTGAAATGCTTGATGCGGTTCAGATATGGAATGGCTATAATGACCATGCTTTGTATCAAGATGCTTGATTTACATCTCCAGGAGTGTGCAAGATGCAATCTTATTGCATATATATTTACAAACATTTGAGACCTATTGCTCAACGGCTAGACAGAACCAAAGACACATTACACCCATCCTTAACAAAGAGGATGTATGAAAGAAACTCTCACAGCTTGTTTACATTTGCTTTGGGGTGAAAGCAGACAACTTTCTTGCTGAATCTGTCACTTCTTGATGTCAACTTGTCCAGTTGCACAATTGTATGTGTATAACTTTGTTGTTTAGCTTTTAGGTCCTTCCTCAGGACCTCGTGTCCTGTTTTTGATATATGGGACACTGATACATTATGTTTCACTAAGTCATTTCCATTCTTTCCACATGGCTTTACCAGCACAATCCATCTATTCTCATTTTTTCTCTGATACAACCATTTCCAATCTCCTTCTCAACTTTACACATTGTTTAATTTTGGGATGCAGCATTACATGTCCACATTGCCATGCTCATTTGCCACATTTACAGCGTTTTGTCATCAACACTCAGAGATTCATTACCACTTAGCATGTGTGTAGTGCCATTACCATTTTACATAATATTTCAAAAGATGTGACATGACACTGGTAGCAAAATAGCAGTCAGCCTGCATTGCTTCACCATTGGTTTGTACCAGTACATGATGCTCTGTGACTGAACAATAAGTGGTTATTATGATGGTCTTCGAATCATTAGAATAATTTAGTCTGTGAAGTTTGCTAGTAAATTGCCAGTCATGTAAGAAAACACAGAATTCAGAGGATATGGTACAAGTGTGTAGAAGTTTAAGGAAATCTAATTTACTTATGGATGTAATTATGTTTTCTTTTATTTATCACCGATTTTGATAGATGAAGTTTGAATAATCTTATTTTAAAAGATGTCAACAAGAATTTCTAAATCATTTTAGGGTGTTAGACTTCAAGAAAACTCAAGAGTTAATTTCAAAATATCCATCAAGTAGAATTCTTCATAATTATGAATACAGAATTCTACTCTAATAATTTGAAAGGCAGCTTGTAACGTTAGCATTTCAAAATAGGTTTGTTCTTCTGTAACTTAGGGAAAGTTTTGGGTTTGAAGGAGCAAAAAGAAAAGTCAAGATGAGGATGTTTTTATTATTGTGGAAATGCTTGTATCTGTCTATTGATCTATATCTGATTTTCATGCTGTACCTATAACAAATACCTTTATTCATGCATTTGCTTGTACTGTCCCTTAATATCTGTCTTCTGCACAAACATAGAAGAGCTTCTCCAAGTCACTCAGCCAGTGCTTCCTTAGTTTTATCTCTGCATTCCTTGGTGTTTCCTCAATGATCTACCAAATTAACTTATATCCATTGTCTCTTCTCTTATTCCTTGTGATAATTTTGATTTCAGGGTACACTTGTGAAATTTATTTCAGATATATAACTGATTAAAAAGGACTTCAAATTTAAAACAATATAGAGGTTTTTCTGTGCTGTCTTCTTGCAGAATTATTGTTAGTGACTGTCAACATGGCAACAAACACCTGTATATACTAGGGGCAAGCACACATGTGGTATTGTTGGGTAAGAACTTTTAACACTGCCCAGCAATGCTACCTACTTAATGGCAAGGTTCAATTTCATGTCGCTAGGGAGTGTTGCACCAACCATGAGAGTTGGAGGATGCTCGTTCATATGCCAACAGGTCAGCAATTTAAATATGAAGTGACCAAGAATGCCACCTTGCACTTCATAGAAATTCTGAAGTGAAATGCAAAAAGCAAGGATACAAGATGAGAAATGTTGGAAGTAAAAGTTTGGAAACGATTCAAACAGAATTGTTGTTTTTAGCAGCGCACATCCTTCCTCCATCAAAACTGAAGGGTAACCGACACATGTTGTGGCTTCTCTCTCTCTCTCTCTCTCTCTCTCTCTCTCTCTCTCTCTCTCTCTCTCTCTCTCTCTCTCTCTCTCTCTCTCTCTCTCTCTCTCTCTCTCTCTCTCTCTCTCTCTCTCTCTCTCTCTCTCTCTCTCTCCTTCCTTCCACCCCTTCCCCCATGTATATGCTCAGGTGTTGGGTTCAACATCACCCATGCCTCACGAGGCTGCATGATGGTGGACTGTGTATACAGGGCTCAACAAATGTCTCAGTAATGGCAGCTTGACACCACTTGACGCACAAGAATTACCATTTGTTCCTGTTAAACACACTTAACTTTGCAAAAGAAGCAGTTTTGAAACTTTGATGGCATCTTGTATTCAGAAATGCTGTGCTCTTTCCTTGAAGATGGTGTTGCTTGTCTAGGCCATCCTGTGTGGTTTTGCCAGCCTGGTATATAAGTAGATAGATTCATTGGGAATTCTTATGTTGGCAAAACATCTTTAAGACTGATATTTATTAAATGATAACCATGAGGAAAAATTGTTGGGAATGTAGCTTATGGTGGAGCATTGAATGTACACTACAGTTTATATATGGACTTAAAATGGATTGTCCAAGTCCTCATACTGTACTAGGCTGTAGACAATCATGTAATGGTATACACACTAATGCACTGTTATATGGTGGTTGCTGTTTTGCCTTCAGCATTATGAGAGCAGAAATCACTTGATTTCACACTTCATGAGTGAGGGTGCCTTCCGTACTCAACCCTCTTGGCCCATAGGATTTTTATATTTAGCAATGTGGTCATGGAGTGACTGCAAAGGCTTTAATTGTTGTTTTTATAGAAACCTTTATTGTTAGGTACTGTTACAAATACAGTTGTTTTGAGGCAGTTGTTTACAAATAACTACTTATGGTTAAAAAGATGGACAAGGGAAATGGACAGGACAAATGGTATGGTATTGTATTTTGGATGAGTAGTGTTAGTGAAGCTCTCAGCAATGTGAAGAAAATGTAGTGAGTAGTATTAAGTTCCTCCAGGCATGTTGCCTACACCATGTGTTCCAGGGAGCTTACAGGTGTAACCAAGGCTCATCCAGGGGGTGAATGGTACACTGAAATGTGGAGAGTGATGGGAAGGAACAGCAAGTGGTGTTCTCAAGCACAAGTATGATTAGAAATGGATTCCATCCCTAATATAGAAAAGTTTAAACTAGTCCCCAGCACTGTGCAATAATGCCACACATACTTATCTTACCAGCAATATTGTGTTCATCATAGTTTCTAATTTTATAATAGTCTGTGCATGTGTGTCCAGTATTAAGTGTATGTTTTTAATGCAGTTTTTTATAGATTAGTAATAGTTGTTGCTCAACCTTCATGTACCATCCCAGGTTGTCTACAAGTGTTTACACAGACTATCTGTAAAGTCACAGGTTTGTGTCTATATCTTATCTCCAGTACTTTGTAAAATGAAAAATGTTGCAAGTGTAAGACTGCAAATGAGAAATACAGGCACTTGTCATTTATAAGGATAAGCAATGAACCTTTCAATCAAATGTATAAAATTGAATTGCCATTATTTTACTACAGTACAGACAGCAGCTTTTGTGAGCAGCACAAAATGTATTTTGTAGTTACATACTGGTGGTGGCAGCTAACCAGGGTTATCTAGGTTTTGGAATCATTGAGTGAACATTCCTTGTCTCTTCCATTATGGTATTATGCATTTAGCCATGGATTTAAAGTCATCATTACCATGTATTATAACTTGTCTTGTAAGTTCCATAGTATCTCATCCATTCACAAACTGTAGTACCAGATAGATGGCAAGGAATAGTGACAGTTGATTGGAAAATTTGGAAGCAGGTTGAGTACATCTTACATGTTGTATAATGTCTGCCTGTATCAACTTTCTCTGAGCAGCTAATACGTATTCTTGGAAGATACAAGACAGTTTTGATAAACAGTTTTGTGCAATAATTAATTATGTGCATGGTCTGAACAGTGTCTGTCTTTGTTTGGTAGCAACACCAATGTGAACATGAGATGGTGCAGCTCATTTATGTTTTGAATTGATGCTGGTAAATTCCTCTGCATAACTGTGGTGCTCAGCTGTTTATACTTAAAACCTCTTTTCTTTCTGTATAAGGTGCTAGCAAAGGCCAAGGTATTGTGATCATATACAGGATTAATATACATTCCACATTACATATTTCGTAATTGGTGTATTTTATTTTAGTAAACAACTAAAGTCAAAATGGAAAAAAATCTTTGCCAAAGCTCATTTAGGTAAATTATGGTTCTGGCTTTTTTCATGTAATTTGGTGTTATTGTGAAATATACAAGAAAGAATAATTTGAACTTATGTTGCTGAGAAAAGTTGAAGAAAAATTATTCAACAAAGGTGGAGAGGTGTATGTATGATGCAGGAGAGATAACAGAGGGTTCATCTAGCTACAGTGAGGTGAGATTTGGTGTACATGTTCTTACATTCCTCAGCTGCACAGTTGTTCCATAGATGAAATGATATTTTGTGTGTGTCATTCCAAAGTCATCTTTACAAGATGTGTGTTGTTTTTGATGTACATTCCAATTTTTGTGACTTCATTTTTGTGATGTACTTATTTTTTTTATGCATAGATAGGTATGTTTACCAGACAGTTGGAGTTAATCTCTGTAGGACATTATTGTTTTTTGTTGAATTTTTTTTTTTTTTTTATTAAATAAGGTACATGTGTGATAGATTAAATATTTATCAGTGTACTTCTGTATTGTAATCTTAAGAATGCTTTTCAGAATTAAGTAGTATGTATACCTAAGTTACATAAGTTTTCTTCCCTCAAAATACTTACTATTAGCATGTGATGATTGAAAGGTTGTCATGAGGGTGGGATGTAGCATTGTTCTGTGGTGCTGGATGTGGACAGATCTGTAGTGATGTTGGCAAAGTTTCCTTTAAGAATGAGATGGAAAAGTAAATATGTATCATTATATCTACTTTAATAATTAGAATAACATGTGAAGAAAAAGAAGGGGAAAACTCAAGACATCATACATAGCCCTAGTTATGATACTGGTTGCTGTCAAAGTCCAATGTTGAGGCAAAACTTTTGTTGATGTCATGCTGAACAGTTATAGTGTCTTGCTCACACTGAAATTGTACTCACAATGCCTGGAATGTGCAGATGGGAGCAGACTAGAAGTCAAGGTGACACAAGTCTATTGTAAAAGGAAATAAATTAATGAAATTGAAGCAATGTTTTATATACGAGTACTTAATGATACTGCACTCTCTCTCTCTCTCTCTCTCTCTCTCTCTCTCTCTCTCTCTCTCTCTCTCTCTCTCTCTCTCTCTCTCTCTCTCTCTGCATGTAGAATCCTGTAATGAAAGGCTGAGGTTACAATAAGCCAGTCATAATATGAGTTCTATAATTCAATATACTATTAACTACTACCATCACCGTCACTCCATTAACTAGTACTACTACTTTTGTTGGTACTATTATAACTATTGATGTTGCTTGTGCAGCAGCAGCAGCTTATGCTACTACTATTTGCTCCTTTACTTTTACTGATATAACTAGAGCAGACAACTATGGTGTGATGAATTTGTTTGTAGCCTCACATTTCTGTTCCTACACAAGTCAATATTGAAGTCATATAGACATTACCAAAACGTAATAGAACATGCACAATTATGTTCAGAGCCCTGTGAAAGATACTGACTTGGGAGTATTGATTGATATCTCTTCATGATTCCATCAGCATTTATATTTCTAACATTACCCAAAAGGCAAATGGTATTTCTAATAATCTAAAGAGTACGGTATGCAGGGAACCTTTCAGATTATCCGTCCCTTACTTGAATATTCTTCAACTTTATAGTATCTTCGTTATGTTGGGGACTTTAAAAGTCAGAGGCTGTTCAGTGGCTTTAGGCACGTTGTAGGGCTTGAGAATATGGATTATGGTTCTCTACTGAAAGCTTAGAATTTGTTCTTTGTCATAGGCCTACTAGATTGCTGCGTTATATGATCAAATGTTGGAAGATACTTCACAATGATACCTCCTTGGAATCTGATGATTTCTTGATACGTACTTAACTTACTATTACCCCGGGACATCACATAAAACTTGCCCGTGTTCAAACCTCATTTTAGATTAAAAACGCTTTTTTGAGTGCTCTGGGATCGCTTTGTTGAATTTCTTGCCTGAGTCTGTGTGCCCTGTGGTGTCAATAACTAATATTATTTTTTTTTCAGATCCACCCTAACATGTCATATCATTACGATTAACATGACTATTTCATGGCGCATTTCATAATTATTATACACCATCCAGCTATTATTCGGGGTATATTTTCTATCCACTGTGTAATTGTATCATGGATTATCTGGCGCATCAGCAGGATGTGGCTTTCCACCCTCTCAAATAACCTCTGTCATTGGTTGTTGGTGACTTGAAAGCCCCCCCACCCATCAGGTAAAGAGTAAAAAGTCATATTGTATGGGGAAGGATCTGGGATTAATGGACTCAGTGCCTCCCCAAATTCTTCGGTTCTCCCCATCTCATACTTTTATAATTTATTACGTTGTTTTCTTTGCATATATTAATGCACTTAAGTTTCTGAATTCTCAATAACTTGTGCATCCATGTCATTGAAAAAAATTAAACTAATGATGTTTTGAAGTGATATTAGGATATAAGTCATTGTTATATGGAAAGCGTAATAGAAACTTACAATGCATTTTCTGCTGTCTCGAACGTTATTGGAACTTAATATATCTGCTCTGACCTGTCACACCATAAGACCAATGAATATTCACTTCACAGATTTCAGCTGCTCAGCATTCGCTCTTTGCCACAGGGTTGCCATGTTTGGCCTTTTAAGGACAGTCTGTCCTTTTTTGAGCCTGTTTTTCTTTAAGTTTCTTGAAAAAAAAGAACAGTCAAAATCTGTCCTTTTCTGTCCTTTTTTCAGCAAAATTTATTTATTTATTTATTTATTTTTTTCATTGTGAACCACGGATCCGGTCAAACCTTCAACACGCAGTCAATAATTTTTTTCTGCAACTTCCTATCTTTTTATTATTTATTGCACTGAACTCATACTGCATTCCTTTAAGTACAGCCTTTGTTGAAAGGGTATTCTCACACGTCACTAATGTAAAAACTAAGGTCAGAAACAGATTAAGCACTAGTTCTCTCGAATCTATTTTAAGAGTACGGACGCACTTACACAGCAAAGAAATCTGCTGTCGTAACTTCAAAGTCACAGAGAAAATGCAAGCACTTTTCACAAGCCAGATATACCGCAGCACAGAGAAGGTAGCAAGTGGAACAGTACAGGTAGACGAACAGGCTGCAAGTACCTCAGTAGCTTCAGATGAAGGAGATTCCTTTGAAGAAATTCTCACGATTGAATATTAAAATTACAGGTATGTAGAAATTTATAGGTGTACTAGCCTAACCTAACCTAACCTAAACTTCATAAAACCCTGCAGATTCTCTCTCTCTCTCTCTCTCTCTCTCTGCTGTTATACACTTTTAAACACATACCTTAAACACACACACACACACACACACACAGATGATACGAAACTGTGCAGAGTTATAAAGCAAAAGGAGGATTGTGAAATACTACAAGAAGTCCTAAATAAGATCTGGGAATGGAGTAAAAAGTGGGAAATGGAATTCAATGTGAACAAAAGCCATGTCATGGAAATGGGAAAGAGTGAAAGACGACCCGTGGGAATCTATAAGTTGGGAGATGGAGTAGAACTAGAGAAAGTAAAAAAGGGAAACGACTTAGGAGTGACGATGGAAGAAAACAATCAACCGGTAAGCCATATTGATAGAATTTTTAGAGAAACATATAATTTGCTAAGGAATATTGGAGTACTATAATAAGACCCAGATTGGAATATGCAGGAGTAGTGTGGACCCCTCATAAAAAGAAACACATAGGAAAGTTGGAGAGACTACAAAAATTTACTACAAGAATGGTTCCAGAATTTAAAGGAATGACATATGAGGAGAGACTAAAGGCTATGGATCTGCCAACCCTGTAACAAAGAAGGGAGAGAGGAGATCTGATACAAGTTTATAAATTGATCAACGGAATGGACCAAGTGGATAATGAGAAACTGATCCTGAAAGAAGAATATGACATTCGAAGCACAAGATCGCATAGTAAAAGGCTGAGAAAAGGAAGATGTCTGAGAGATGTTAAAAAATATAGTTTCCCGCAAAAGATGTATTGAGACGTGGAACACTTTAAATGAAGAAGTAGTGTCTGCAACGAGTGTGCATACTTTTAATGTAAGATTGGATAAGTGTAGATATGGAGACGGGGCCACGCGATATATATATATATATATATATATATATATATATATATATATATATATATATATATATATATATATATATATATATACACACACTTTGTTGTGCTGTCCTTTTTTGGAGGCAAATGTCTTTTTTAAAAGCAGGTCTGTCCTTTTTTCATGTGTAGTGTCTGGCAACCCTGCTTTGCCCTACTTGGCTTGTTGACAGTCAGACACGTGAACGCTGGGTGGCTGTATTGCTTTCTTGACACTTTATATACATTATGTACATGTCTTGAGGACACAAGAAGCATGTGTCCGATATATTCAGTGGCCCTCTCGTGAAAGAGGGAGCTGTCAGTGTCATTATTAGTAAGTCAACTCTTGGTTTGATAAAGTGTTGAAAAGGCTGGGCGGCGTGATTGCGCCTGACACCCTGACGGCCATTGGTGAAGAAGAAAGTGGCTTCGTGGTGAACACTCATATGTGCACTTTATTTTGGCACATGATGCCATTCAATGGTTATATTGTCATTCAGGAGGAGCTACAGTGATGTTATTTGTGAGGAAAATCTTATCCAGATTCTTGCTACCAAACCCAAACTATTTCACTCCTACATTAGGAACAGAAAACTTGACAGACTAAGAGTTGGTTCCTTGTTGGTGAATGGCAAACTAACTTATGACCCCAACTCTATGGCCTATGTATTTGTTGAAGCCTTTTCCTCTGTGTTTGTTGTGTAGTCATCATTGAACACTTTTCCCCACCAGGTATTTCATGGTAATATTTCATCTGTTCAGTTTCACCCTGAAGATGTAGAGTTTCACCTTAAATCTCTTAATGTGGTAAATTTCTAGTTTCAGCCCATACTCCCCCCTCCCCCCTCAATAAGCTTGGGGACAGGAGGGAATGCGGAGTTTCGGGTGAGGAACATGAAATACGTCGGAAATACGTAGTTTTTTATGTAACTGGGTGGGGGGAGAATGGCCATCCTCTACGGAAGGTTCACTACAACTTTCGTAAATTTACTAATTTGTATAAGTTCTATAAATTTGAAGTAAATTTCAGCAAGGACGCTGACCTAACCTAACCTAACCTAGACGGGGGCGGCGCTCCCCTGAACTTGTACTGAACATTCCGTAGACTTTTATAATGGGAATTTTTCCCCATTATGCAAAAAAAATGCATTTCCGACGCACCTCATGTTTCCCTCCCGAAACCCCGCATTCCCACCTGTCTCCAAGCTAACCTAACCTAACCTAATGTAAACCTACAGTAACCTAAACCTAACCTTACATAATGTAAACCTAAGGAAACATAGTGAAAAATCCGTAGACTTTTTAATGAGAATTTTTCCCTATTATGCAAAAAATACGTTTTTCTGACGCACCTCATGTTCCCCATCTGAAACCCTGCATTCCCACATGTCCCCAAGCTTGTTGGAGGGGGGGTAGGAGAGAGTATGGGCGTAAACTAGAATTATACCCTTAATGTTGATAGTGTCAAGGGATCTGACAATCTTCACTCCTGGCTCCTAAAAGAATGCACATCTGAACTGGCTTATTCTGTAACAATCATTTTCAACAAATCTATGTCATCGGGTTCCTTACCCCACTCTTGAAAAATGTCTGTTGTTTGCCCTATCTATAAGAAAGGTTCTCGCAGTAATCCTCTGAACTATCGGCCTATCAGTCTAAACCCCCATTCCCTGTAAGACGATGGAATGCATTATTTGTAAATCTTTGTGTGGATTCATTGATGATCATCTAATATTTGATGAGTCTCAATTTGGTTTTATGCCCAACCGTTCTTTCACTGACCAATTACTACTCACTTATGACTACATATTTACTGGTAGCTATGATCAAGGGCAAGTGGTTGATCTGATTCTATTTGATTTTGTTAAGGCCTTTGACCGAGTACATAATCTGACTCTCATAGATAAACTTAAAGTTATTGGTATCTCGGGCAACCTACTGTGATGGATCACTAGTTTTCTACTTGGCCAATCAATGAAAGTCACAATAAATGGTCATGTTAGCTTTTCTAAGCCAGTACTAAGTGGAATCTCTCAAGGTTCAGTCCTGGGTCCCTTGCTATTCATCATCTTTATAAATCAAACCTGTTCCCAGTTAGCTACATTGCAATTACAAAATGTTTGCTGATGAGCTCGTTATATTTTCACTCTTCAGCTTCATCACCTGATTCTTCCCAATCTCTTCCTGGCATGCAGGCTAATATTGACTTGCTGTCATCTACTGCTGCTTCTTGGGGGTTGAGGTTTTCCACTGGTAAATGTGGACATCTTTGTTTTGCTAGACAGTGTTGTGCCCAGGCAGATGACCTCCTAACTCCTATCTACCTTCTAAATGGCAGCCCAATAAACCAGAGCTTCCCACATATGGATTTGGGAGTAACAGTTGATAGGAAGTTGAAATTTGACCGCCACATAAGTTGTACAGCTGCTAAAGCTGGGGGTATTGCCACTAATCTCTTGAAGTCAACTGTCACTCGCTTGGCTAACTTTTTGTCTTACTCTTTTAATTTCTGATGTTTGACTAATTTTGGATTTCACGTCTCCAGTATGGAATCTTGGATTTCTGGGCCAAAACAGCCTCCTGGAATCTGTTCAACGCAGGTGGACAAAACAGATTACCGGACTGTCTGATCATCCATATTTCGATAGGCTGTCCACATTGGGTTTGTTCTCTGTGAAGGGCAGAATGTTGAGACAAGATCTTATATATTGTTACCACATTTTTCGTGATCTCTCCATCATCTCCCCATCTGACATCTTCACTATGTCCCCAATAGTTGGCACTAGAGGCCATAGATTTAAGATCCAAATGCAACATTCACACTGTGAAGCCCGCAGACGCTTTTTCTCTTGTAGAATCGTTCAGAAATGGAATTCACTACCCCATGATATTGTTGGTACTCCCAGCCTCACTACATTTAAGTCCAGATTGCAATCTTTTGTGGGTGAAGAGTTGTTCTCCTGATCTTATGTTTACTCCCTGATATTTTCATGCTTTATTTTTCTATGAATGATACACTCAACCAGTCATTTATAAACATGTAAGAATAGTGATGTCCATGTAACCTGAGTGGAGTATCTGTCTTGAACTCTTGGGCCTGTCCCTGTCTTGTCCAGTCTGGCTGGACTTAAGGTGGCAAGGCCCTACCAGGTGAGTTGACCAGGTGAGTCAGTAGATGGTGCTGAGAAGATAAGGTGGTGGGCGATGCCACAACCTGACAACTATTGGTGTGAGTTATGTAATAAATATTGAAGACTTTGTGGCGATGGAGTGGGGTTGGTGTATCACTGAGAAAATAGCAGCATTCTTGTGTTTGTGTGGGTATGTAGGTATTAAGGTGAATGAATGTACTTTTTCATGTGAATGCAATAACAAACTGCAACAGGGACTACCATATGTAAGTGTGATGGCATCTTGCAGTTTCCCTTATTTTCGTATGCTATGCAAATATGTTTGTTGATTTCTTAGATAAAAAAGAGTAAGAGAACTTGATGAAATGATTTATTTAAGGAATGTTCAGTCATATGAAGGAACAGGGAAGATTGAATATTGGAAATAGTAAAAGTGCTCCTATAGATGGTGCTGCCCCTGATAACACCCACTTTCCAGCTGATACTTCTCTGGACAGCAGATCTTCCTCCTATTCTTTTTTTTTTGTAGGGGAGAGGGCCAGCCAAGGGCAAAAAAAGGAAAATATTAAAAAAAGACCCACTTGAGTGCTGGCTCTCTAAAAAGTGGGAAAGCGTCAGCCAAAATTGGGGTGCAAATGCCTCGATACCTCCCTCTTAAAAGAAGACAAGTTGTAGGAAGTCGGAAATACAGATGCAGGGAGGGAGTTCCAGAGTTAACCAGTGAAAGGGATAAATGATTGAGAGTACTGGTTAACTTTTTCTTACATAAGAGAGTTGGACAGAATAGGGCTGAGAGGAAGAAGAAAGCCTTGTGCAGCAAGGCCGTAGGAGGAGGGGAGGCATGCAGTCAGCAAGATCAGTAGAGCAGGTAGCATGAAAATAGTGATAAAAGATAGAAAGAGATGCAACATTTCGACTGTGAGAAAGAGGCTGAAGATAGTTAGTCAGAGGAGGGGAGTTGATGAGACGAAGAGCTTTGATTCCACCCTATCTAGTAAAACTGTGTGACTGGAACCCCCAAACATGCGAAGAGTACTCCATACAGGGACGGATAAGGCCCTTATACAGAGTAAGCAGTTGGAGGGCGAGAAAACTGGCGGAGATGCCTCAGAACACCTAACTTCATAGAAGCTGTTTTAGCAAGAGATGAGATGTGAAGTTTCCAGTTAAGATTATGAGCAAAGGACAGACCAAGGATATTCATTGTGGAAGAGGGAGACAGTTGAGTGTCATTGAAGAAGAGGGGATAGTTGTCTGGAAGGTTGTGTCGAATTGATAGATGGAGGAATTGAGTTTTTGAGGCATTGAAAACTACTAGATTTTCTCTGCCCTAATCGGAAATCTTAGAAAGATTGGAAGTCAGGTGTTCTGTGGCGTCCCTGTGTGATCTGTTGACTTCTTGAAGGGTTGGTCGTCTCTGAAAAGATGTGGAAAGATGTGGAAAGATGTAAGGTGGTATCATCAGCGTAGGAGTGGATAGGGCATGAAGTTTGGTTAAGACGGTCATTAATGAATAACAGAAAGAGAGTGGGTGACAGGACAGAACCCTGAGGAACTCCACTATTAATAGGTTTAGGAGAAGAACAGTGGCCGTCTACCACAGCAGCAATAGAACGGTCAGAAAGGAAACTTGAGATAAAGTTGCAGAGAGAAGGATAGAAGCCGTAGGAGGGCAGTTTTGAAATCAAAGCTTTATGCCAGACTCTATCAAAAGCTTTTGATATGTCTAACGCAACAGCAAAAGTTTCACCGAAATCTCTAAAAGAGGATGACCAAGACTCAGTAAGGAAAGCCAGAAGATCACCAGTAGAGCGACCTTGACGGAAGCCATACTGGCGATCAGACAGAAGATTGTGAAGTGACAGATGTTTGAGAATCTTCCTATTCAGGATAGATTCAAAAACTTTAGACAAGCAAGAGATTAAAGCTATAGGACGGTAGTTTGAGGGTTAGAACGGTCACCCTTTTAGGAACAGGCTGAATGTAGGCAAACTTCCAGCAGGAAGGAAAGGTAGAAGTCGATAGACAAAGTTGGAAGAGTTTGGCCAGGCATGGTGCAAGCACGGAAGCACAGTTTTTGAGAACAATAGGAGGGACCCCATCAGGTCCATAAGCCTTCCGAGGGTTTAGGCCAGCAAGGGCATGGAAAACATCATTACGAAGAATTTTAATTGTAGACATGAAATAGTCAGAGGGAGGAGGAGAGGAGGACAAGCCCAGAATCATCCAAGGTGGAGTTGTGAGCAAAGGTTTGAGAAAAGAGTTCAGCTTTAGAGACAGAAGAGATGGCAGTGGTGCCATCAGGATGAAATAAAGGAGGGAAAGAAGTGAAGTTATTTGAGATGTTTTTGGCTAGATGCCAGAAGTCTTGAGGGGAGTTTGAGTTTGAAAGATTTTGACATTTTCTATTTATGAAGGAGTGTTTGGCAAGTTGAAAAACAGACTTGGCATGATTCCGGGCAAAGATATAAAGTGCTTGAGTTTCATGAGATGGAAGACTCAAGTATCTTTTGTGGGCAACCTCTCTATCATGTATAGCACGAGAACAGGCCGAGTTAAACCAATGTTTAGAAAGTTTAGGTTGAGATAAAGAATGAGGAATGTACGCCTCCATGCCAGACACTATCACCTCTGTTATGCGTTCAGCACAAAGAGATGGGTCTCTGACACGGAAGCAATAATCATTCCAGGGAAAATCAGCATAATACCTCCTCAGGTCCCCCAAACTGGCAGAGGCAAAATGCCAGAGGCACCTTCGCTTTGGGGGATCCTGTGGAGGGATTGGAGAAATAGGACAAGATACAGAAATGAGATTGTGATCGGAGGAGCCCAACGGAGATGAAAGGGTGACAGCATAAGCAGAAGGGCTAGAGGTGAGGAAGAGATCAAGAATGTTGGGCGTGTCTCCAAGACGGTCAGGAATACAGTAGGGTGTTGCACCAGTTGCTCTAGGTCATGGAGGATAGCAAAGTTGAAGGCTAGTTCACCAGGATGGTCAGTGAAGGGAGAGGAAAGCCAAAGCTGGTGGTGAACATTGAAATCTCCAAGAATGGAAATCTCAGCAAAAGGGTAGAGGGACAGAATGTGCTCCACTTTGGAAGTTAAGTAGTCGAAGAATTTACTATAGTCAGAAGAGTTAGGGAGAGATAAACAGCACAGATGAATTTAGTTTGAGAGTGACTGTTAAGTCGAAGCCAGATGGTGGAAAACTTGGAAGATTCAAGAGCGTGGGCACGAGAGCAAGTTAAGTCGTTGCGTACATAGATGCAACATCCAGCTTTGGAATGAAAATGAGAATAGAGAAAGTAGGAGAGAACAGAGAAGGGGCTACTGTCAGTTGCCTCAGACAGCTGTGTTTCGGTGAGGAAAAGAAGATGAGGTTTAGTAGAGGAGAGGTGGTGTTCCACAGATTGAAAATTAGATCTAAGACTGCAAATGTTGCAGAAGTTAATGTAGAAAAAGTTGAGGGAGGTGTCAAGGCATTTGAGGTCATTATCAAGAGGGTAGTCTGACCTGGGGACATTTTGGTCCCTCCCAGAAGGGACTCCAAGGCATAACATTGGGTCCCATTTTCTTTTAAATTTTGATTTTCAGGTGAAGGGTGTATGTGTGGTAGGTGCATGTAGTTTTGTGTGAAGAAGGAGAGTTGTCTTTAAAGGGCAGGCTGTGACTGCCCCCTTCAGTTGTGAGACACAAAGGGAAACGTTCAGCGAGACCACAACTAGCTTTAATGGAAGGTTCACAGCACCCCCTTGAACTAGTGCTAATAGATCTCACTGGGAGTAAGTTATTGTTTCTGTAGGTGTCTACTACCTCATCCAAATTCAGACTCCTTCAAACACCTAGACCAGAGATTCTCAACCTTTTTCTATTGAAGAACCCCTGGAGTTTTAAGACAATCTACCTGAACTCCCAGTAATCTGACATTGAACAGAATGTTAATTTAGTAGTGACTTACACTAACTCAATATACAATGGTATTGCAAAGGATTTTGTTAGATCAGCCATGTAAGTAGTCCTCGAAAGCTTCTTGTGAACCCCTGGCAATTTGCGAACCCCAGGTTGAGAACCCTGATCAACTAATTGTTGCACTAGTTTTCATTACTAATTGCACATGTTAAAGTTAACTTTAAGGAATAAAGTGAATTATTTGTTTATATTTTTACCGATCACAACTTACCTATTTCAAGTATAAGTGAAACTTGTTTACTACTCTGTGTTCCTTCATCTTATGTTGACCTACCCACCTATGTGCTTGTCAGAAAAGATGTAGCTATAGAGGGTTTGGTTTATAAACACAGTATTGGTTTATATGTCTCTAACACACTATGTTTTACAGAATTCAATACACTCACTCCTAATTCACACTAGCAATTCATCTTTCAGACTTCAACCTCTATGTACTAATTGTTTATTGTCCCCTAGCATATATTACTAATGAAAATGTCCACCTTTTAAACTTTTTGTCTTACTTTTGTTCTGGGAAAGAAATTTTACTGAGTGACTTAAACTTTTCCTCAATTCAGTGGGGTAATGATACACCATGCAAGGGTCTTCCACCCATTGATCTTCAATTTTACTAATGTTTTATGATGCTTGGCCTGACTCAGTGGGTGAAAGAGTACATTTGTCCCTTATGCAAACATACTTGATTTAGTCTTGACCTCAGAGACAGAGTAGGTAAACAGTGTGTTACCCATATTTCCTAACTGTGGTCACAATCCTATCTCTTCCAGCTACCTTTTTCAACAAGGTTTAAGAACTTGCCATACCACTTTATGCTGTCTTTGGCACAGAGGGAATTGTGCCATGATAAGTGACCATTTGTTGGTTATTGATTGGGACTTTGGGTTTGCTCATCTTAATGTTAATGGCATGTTTTGCCAACTTCAGCAGATTCTAACCCTGCTAAATTGAAGTGTATGACCCTCTGCAAACCTTAGACAGGAGCATTTCTCCACCCTTGCCTGCAAATCCTAAATCCTCCCCAAACACTGAAATGGCAAAGAAGTAATCTCTGGACGAGATGCAAGTCTCTCTGTGCCACTCACACTAGGAATTCTGCTTTGTCAGTAAGTGTGCTAATTGATTTTCTTACTGCAATTTCCAATATCATAATTTCACACTAAAAGGTCAGTCAGACTGAATTTCATGTAGAAGATTCTTTACTAAAAGACCCAAAGGTGTTTCATTCATATATAAAATGGAAAAAGGTGGGCACTCCCAGTGTTGGCTCCCTTAGGGATGTAAAGGGTGATATGATTACAGATTCAGAAGCAATGTCATACATTTGTTAACTCTCTTACCTCAGTATTCTAATTGTCTCACTCACAGGCCCTGTTGCCTCACCAAGCTTTTGGTGGTAGTATGGATGATATACTGTAGATTAATTAATCAATCAGTCATTAGGGCTAAGTGAAGACATTACTGTCCATAATCTCAAGTATCCTAACTCCTATTCAGCAATTGCTATTATGTTGAGCATAATTTCATAAATCATTTATGTAGATACAAATATTTGTATACATTTGAAGATATATTTTATAGATACATACCTTCTAGCGAGTAGGTGTTCTAAATTCTTTCATCTGGTGAATGGTAGTTTGCGTCACAATCTGCATCATTATCAATATCAGCATCTGCATCAATAAATGTATCTGATATCCCTGTAGTATCAAATTGAAGATGCTGCTCCAAACAGGCATCTGTTGGTTGTTTCAGCATGTAACTCAGAATTATTCATTTTTCTTATTTGTAGTTGACATTAACCTGTGAAGACATATATCAATCTGTCGTAGTACCAACATTAACAGAAACACAGAAATACATTAGTTCAGAAACAAAAATAAACTCGCACATCTTCCATGTACCACAATCATTACACCAGCTAACTGTTTCCTATTATTTCTTCCTTTCTAGTTGCTCTTTCCTCAACACACTATGCAATTCTACTTGTCATGCATATTGCATATCAATGGGAGAAGTGATAAACACAAAGTCTATATGACCTGTCTCTTGTTTATGATAACAGTACAGCTCATTAATCATAGAAAGTTATAAATTATTCAGTAAAAGAAAATTATTCCTTAAGGGGATACTTTACAGTACTGATTTAGGCAGTATAGTTTTTTTGCTCAAGTTGCAATCATGACTTAAATCATTAGGGAGGCAATGGCATAGTGGATAAGATCGTGAGCGTGGGATTGGGCAGACCTCCACGTGTAGATTTGGATCCCACCATTTACAGCCTTAAACACTGCCATTTGTTGGGTGGTTTAGAATTACCTACATGTCACCATGATACCCTTGCAGGTTCTAGGTGGTTACGCCATAAATAAGCCTGGGGGGTGATATGGGCCCTAATATAGGTACCACTATAAAAATTGCCAGCGCCACTAATGGGTGGAAGCTTAACAGCGCTTCCTATATGTGCTCTTCAACTACACCTACAGGCGCCATAGGCCATAACATAAGAAAAAAAAAATGAATAAATAAATGAATAAATAGTGATAATATTGCCTAAGTCACTTAGTGATTTAGTCAGAAATCTTTTAGTGAATTTCATACTCTCCACATCTGACATGGACAAGTTTACCAGTAGGTATGCCATATATTGGAGATTTAGGCAAAAATCCAAAAAATGCAGAAAAATGAGTTAGATATTTAATTTATGACGGTGATTATGATACAGGGGCATACTTGACTTTCATCATTCTTACAAAGGTGTATGACTCTCTTATATCAGGATAAGTACTGATGCACCATGCTGGAAGTAATTATTTTTTTTATTATTTAAATTTTTTAGGGTACCAATAGATTAGTTTACCATAAAAATTAATGTTTTCTTTCATTTGTCATCTTCAGAAAATGGCCCTGAGTAGGCAAAATTTGTGTGGGTTTATTTCCTTCCTATTGTGTGTACAGACAGGTAACCCCCGCTTAACGAAGGTTCACACAACAAAATTTCACTATAACGAAGGTCTCATTTTACTACCATTTGCTCATTTAATGAACACCAAACTCGCTTTAATGAAGTTTTATCCAGGTAATTTTCTCCAAGTTTGAAAGCCCCATCGTATCACACGAGCCGACAGGTTTTTGAATACACCAGCGCCTCTCGTGGACAAAACGCGCATCACTCATTCCCCTAGTTCAAAACAATAACAGCGTCAGCAGCAGCTCGTCTTCCCTCGCTCTACATGCCACCAAAACGCCCTGCTGCAATGTCACCTAGCATTGCTAAGATGACCAGGAAGTCTCTTACTCTCGAAGTGAAGCTGGATATTATTCACAGACACGAGAGGCAAGAAACCTGATAGCATTGCTCGCCACCAACTTGACTCCATCTACTGTCTTTACTATTTTAAAATCAGAACACTCTATTAAGAAGGCTGGTGAGACCGTATCTTTCTTGCAAGCTAAAAGAACCACCTGAACTCGTGCCTTTATAATGGATAAAATGGAAAGCCTTGTAGAAATGTGGTGCATAAGTTTTGTATTCGGTACAATGATGTGCCCTTTGTTTACATTCCACAAGTTGCCGGTTAGTGTCTTTCCCGTTTCACTCTCCCTCCCTTCTTAAATTTAAGATCATCAACATTATTAAGTTACGTACATATAGTAATTGCCCGTGTATCTGGATTATAGCAGCCAAGGCCCTGGCGGATACGCGAATTTCTCTCCCAATCCCTTATAAATTGAGAAAAAAAACATGTATAAAACCCGAATGGGTAAGAAAACAATGAATGAAAGCATATTAAATGATTGTGTTTACAATAATGACTTCTGGAGCATGATAGAATGATGACATATCAGATACTTGCTTCTCTAGAAAATGTGAGGGCTGGGAAGGTGCCATCAGCAGCATCATGGCAATCTACCGTTTCACTGTTGAACTGGACACTATCTGAGTCATTATTAGTGTGTTGAAGTGAGATAATGATAGTGAAGTATTTATTGTTTGTCTGTTACAGCTTTCTACCTCTGTCTCAACATAATTTTTTGTAATAGTGTTATTGTGAGAGCTATGTGATGTAAAGTTGTGATGATGAAGGTAGTAAGAAAAAAAAGTTTGAAAAGATCATAACATTCTTATGATATAGAGAGAGATGGTGGAGAAGCCTGGCAGTAAGGCGTAGGGTGAGGCAGGGTCTTGGAGGAGGAGATAACATGAATGACGGAGAGGAGAGTGGAGGCCAGAATTGAAAGTTCAGCTGTCTCACAACAATACATTTGTTTGTTTGTTTCTAGTCGTCTTCTCTTCTTGATGTTTCTCATTCTAATTCTCGTCAACTAATACCTGTCAGGCAAAAATTAGAGAGCTAAATGACACACCTCCCTACTTGACTCCTAGCCATGTACAGTAAGCCCCCACATTTAGCGATCCTATTAGTCTGCCGAAACCATCGCTAAATTGGAATTTTGCCAAATTTGAATACTACTTTAAATAGGAAAAAATACCAATCAGTCTTTCGTCTGCCCAAAGTCCCCATTTCGAGTCGCCATTTACAGCTGCAACATCGCCACCTTCACGAGAATCAGCACCCCCCAAACCACTAGTGGAGGCCATGGTGATAGCGAAACTCGCTAAACAGTGAGGATGGGAGCACAAAAAATGAGTTCACACGCTGGATTAACACACACAATAGCTCAAGTGTCAAGCGGAAATGCTGGAAGCACTGTGGGGCTGACATCACAGCCAAACAGACACGCGATTGGCTCAGAGCGAGCGGGAGGCAGGACAGTGTAGCGCAGTACATTCGCTAAATATGAGAGAAAATCGCTGAACTTGAGGGCTTGGCCTTTTTCCAGACACTCGCTAAATAAAGGTTTCGCTAAGCTGGATTTCGCTAAATTCGGTGGCTTGCTGTACTGTGTAAGGCGTGAGTCAGGGTATGACACAATCACACAAGACATTTTAAAAGGCTTCCTGATGGGAAGGGTATTTAATTATCAAAAAATGAACTTCATCATCTGGTAATTTAGGGTCTGAAGATTTTGGAGATACAATAGTAATCCCAAAATCTTAAATCCCACAAAATTGAATAAATAAATTTTGCATCTCCCTAAAGCCTGAGTGTAATTTTTTTGCTGGGTGGGGAATTCGTATAAGTCAGATATATATATACAGTAATCGCCCGCGTATCTGGATTATAGCAGCCAAGACCCTGGTGGATACATGCAATACCCAGATACACGGAATTTCCTCTCCCAACCCCTTATAAATTGAGAAAAACATGTACTTAACCGAAATGGGTAAGAAAACAATGAATGAAAGCACATTAAAGGTATAATCTGGAACAAACAATGGTACCTAAGCAGTACAAGGGGTGGTGGGATGTACACCCAACAGTAAAGGTGGCGTCACACTAGTACTTTTCCGTTAACTTTCTTTGTCGCGTTTGTCAACTGTAAACAAACATGGCTGCCCCTTCACCCCCAGCCAGCTGCTGCTATTTTTTCGTTCCTATTTTTGGCCTTTAATGCTCTTTATGATAAACTTCAGACAGCTTTGTCCACTCATAAGTGACAGAGCAGCTCATCTTGGCCATTTGCTACTTGGAAGTTCTGCCTTGGAACGTCTCACAGAGAAATGTAAACAAAGAACTGAACCACTTTTCACTGCTAGGCTGGAACAATATATATATATATATATATATATATATATATATATATATATATATATATATATATATATATATATATATATATATATATATATATATATATATATATATATATATATATATATATATATATATATATATATATATATATATATATATATATATATATATATATATATATATATATATATATATATATATATATATACACATATATACATATACATCTACTTATGAAGATATTATTAAGTTGTGATTATAGCATCATTCCAATTAGCAAGAAAATAAATTTTATTATAAAAGTTTTGGTTAGAAACCATAAATCTTAATTTGACTTAAAATTGACTCTAGAAGAAAACGGTGTGTTCCGTCTGGCTCAAGACAACGGAAAGAAATGGACAGAACAGTAAAAAACAACAACAGAAATCGTTGAAGACGACGGAAAAAGTGCTAGTGTGGCGCCACCTTAAGTGCTGCAGCCTAGCGGAATCGAGGGATCGCTCGCGCGGTAGGTTTGAATATGCTTGGGGGCAGCTCCGGATAGCAGCGAATTCCGGATAGTGGTTATCCGGATATGCGGGCGATTACTGTACATACATTAGTGTACATTATAATGATTTAAATTAAACTGCCTAAATGTTTAATTTCATAATTTTTACTTTCATTAAACCCTTCACTGTACTATGATGCACTCTCGCTTTATTTACTCTCAATGGAAGTACAAGTTATAATCGGTTCGCTTAATGAAATTTTGCTTAACGAAGGGTTTTTATTAGGAACGTAACCCCTTCGTTAAGCGGGGTTGCCTGTATTATGAAAAATCACTTACCATTATCATTATTTCCGTAGTGGAGAGAGAGAGAGAGAGAGAGAGAGCTGTCTGATTCAATCATTTCCCCTTCCCCACCCAGCCCAAATATGGCACCAGGAGCCATTTTCTGTTGCCCTAAGGGCCTAAGTGAAGAGGTTAAACTGCTTTAGCCATATGTCTGTCCAGTCATTCATTCTATCTAAATTTGCCTGCAAGGCGATGGCATCTGATTCCAATTTAATCAATCTACCTATCTTTGTGTCATCCATAAATTTACTAGTGGATGAGGTGGTAAGCATGGGATCGGGCAGACGTCCATCCATAAGTTTGAATCCCACCACATACTGCTTTGAAGCTATGCCATTTGTCGATTGGTTTAAAGTTACCAACATGTCACCATGATACCCAGGTTCTAGGTGGTTACACCTAAGATGCACTTGGGTGGTGGTATGGGGCTTAATATAGGTACCACTATAAATAAAATTCCCTGTGCCACTAATGGGCGAAGCTGAACAGCGCTTCCCACATACTCTTCAAGTCTGCCTTCAGGCACTATAGGTCATTGAAAAAAAAAAAAAAAACTATCCAATTCAATAATATATGTTAAAAATAATAATGGCCTTAACCCTTAAAGTATGGTGATCGTATATGTACAATTGTAGCGTCGTATGCAGAGAGGCGGGGATCGTACATATAATCATGATTTTTCTGCACTAAACCTTTGAATCTCTCCCCGTCACTATTGCTCCTAGGGCAAGTGGAGGTATCTGGCATCTTTTCTCGCTCGCCTGCTTGAGCCTTGAGACATATGTTCCCTCACAATAGGTCATCTTTTCCCATTTCGAGGCAACATCTGGCAATCCCTGTGATCCGGAGGGAGAAAACGGTACTCCAAGTGATGTTATGTCAGTGTTACTTGGTAATGACATTGAGGAGTGATGAAAATTAAGACAGTGATTTTTTTATTGAGACAGAAGAAAGTGAAGACTCCAGTAGTGATTCTGATAGTGATCTGGGAGACAGAGACCAACCCTCACAGCGATGTTCATAAACCTCCTGACGTAGCCTATTCCCCTTGAGCAATGCGCTGGTGTGTGTCACCCATGGTTGCCTCTACAGGACTGTGCTTGTCGGCCAAGTCACGTGAATCCCATTGCTAATAAGAGTTGCCAAATTCCAATTATTATAGATATCCACAATACTTGTAATATGTGGTTTCTTTTTTCTTTTCCTGTTTTGCACATCATTTCATATATCTGAGTTCGCATTTTCTTGACATGAAAGTGCAAAAGTTCCTACTTTTACATCAAATTCAAATGCCCAAAAGGAGAGAGAGAGAGAGAGAGAGAGAGAGAGAGAGAGAGAGAGCGGTGTTATTGGAGCTTGGGGGGTATTTCTTAGTGGCGGGTTCTGCCATGAATTTTTTCATATGCAATAACTTTGCTCTCAGAGGTCATAACTTGTTAAAAACCACATTGTTGTACTCAGAATAACACAAAGAAATATGTTTTTATAAGGAAAAAATATTTTTTGCATTTTTGACAGGTGTGATTTTTCCTCGTAACAGACGAAAAGTAAATCAACCCTCTGTACTTTAAGGGTTAAAACTGATCTCTGTGGCACTCCACTAATTACTTTGCCCCGCTCGGAATTAGACCTGACTATTACAACTCTGTCATTTATTGCCTAACCATTGATTGATTGATACATTGCCTAACTATAACTTAATCCTGCCTAATATATTTTCCTCTATGCTGGGTACCCTAACCTTACTCAAGAGCCTCTGGTGTGGTACCTTATCAAACTCTTATGAAAATTTAGGTATATGAAGTCATAACTATCACTGTTAGCTATCTGCCACCTCATAAACTCTACTATAAAAACTTAGCAAGTTTGTAAGGCATAGCTTTCCCTTTGTAAAGCCATGCTTAGAGTGATTAATCAAGTTATGTTTATCTAGATGCTCCCTAATGTTCTGTGCCTAAATTCATTCATAGGTTGTATGTACAGGCAACCCCTGCTTAACGAAGGGGTTACGTTCCTAAAAAAACCTTTGTTAAGCGAAACTTCGTTAAGCGAACCAATTATAACATGTTTAACCCCTGACTGAACTTCCATTGAGAGTAAACAAAGCGAGAATGCATCATAGTACAGTGAAAGGTTTAATGAAAGTAAAAATTATGAAGTTAAACATTTAAGCAGTTTAATTTAAGAGTAAGTCATTATAATGTACACTAATGTATGTATGTAAGTAACTTTATTATGTTGATGATCTTAAATTTATGAAGGGAGGGACAGTGAAGCGGGAAATACGCTAGCTGGCAACCTGTGGAATGTAAACAAAGGCCGCATCATTGTACCGCATACAAAACTTATGTACTACATTTCAACAAGGCTTTCCATTTTATCCATTGCAGTGTCACGAGTTCAGGTGGTTCTTTTAGCTTGCAAGGAAGATATGATATCACCAGCCTTCTTAACCCATTCGCCCCGGAAGTTAGAAAACACGCACCGCGCTCCATCCGGGCAACCCGCGCGCGCCAGGATTTGAAGCTTTAGTATTGAATAATCAATGTTTTAGCCATAAACTCAATATATTCATCACATACTATATATCAGGATGTGTAAAAATATTTGTATGTTACAATACACTTCCCATTACTATACTAAAAAGGAAAATACAAAATTTTACTTTTTATATTTTATTAAGTTTTTTTTTTTTTTTATTACAGTTCGAGAGATTTCTCCCTGAATCTCTTTGGTGGTGGTGCTGTGATGGCGAAGGTGGAGGGCTGTGAGGGAAAGGTGGAGGTGGAGGGAAGTGCGGTGATGTCGGAGGTGGAGGGCTGTGGCCTGGTGGTGGTGAAGGTGGGTAGAGGAGGTGTCTTGCATTGGGTGGTGAGGAGTGGTGGCTTCAGGCATAGAGGGTGGTGGCGGACCCTCACCACCCTTATTTCATCCCCACCAGGATCCTCAGACTTGTGGAAAGAGAAAGATAAAATTTAGATTTCATTCAATAAAATAAAGCCTCCATAATATATACAGTACAATATATAATTTGTTTTCATATAATGAATTATATACTTACTAAAATGAAGTACTCCAGCTCCGACACCTGGTATAAGGGCACCTTCACCCTCTTGCCCTCCATGACGAAAGATGAATGGACCATATAGCTTATAAAAATTGTGCAATATATGGCAATCATGAATTGCCATATATAGTATTTCTGTCTGTACAGATAGCCTAAAGCGTCTTATATCAGAGTGAAGCATCTCATTTGCGGTAAACACTGTTATTTATTGTTGAAAAGAGTCCCCTAATATATCTAGCATTTGCATGCCAGTATGTGTAGCAAATGACAACATATACCTGTCATGCAAAATATACATTATTTCAAACGAAATAAATTGCGCGAACAGAGAGAGAGAGAGAGAGAGAGAGAGAGAGAGAGAGAGAGAGATATGAGAGACACACACACACACACACACACACACACTTCAATATGTCAGCACACACACACACACACACACACACACACACACACACACACACACACACACACACACACACACACACACACACACAATGGAAAACTACGAAGGAGAGAGAGAGAGAGAGAGAGAGAGAGAGAGAGAGAGAGATTATCACCAGATAGTGGAGGATGGGGTGATGAACATGATTCTCTCTCTCTCTCTCTCTCTCTCTCTCTCTCTCTCTCTCTCTCTCTCTCTCTCTCTCTCTCTCTCTCTCTCTCTCTCTCTCTCTCTCTCTCTCTCTCTCTCTCTCTCTCTCTCTCTCTCTCTCTCCGTCTGTGAGCTGGTGGCTGTGGCTGCTACAGCTGACAAAACGGAGAAAAAATAAACCTTCATGCGAAAACTTATTCTTGTCTGCGATATAATAGTTACATATATTCATTTTCCTAGATAATATACATATCTAAGAGAACGAATGACTGCTGGTTTTCTTGGCTACACTCATCTAAAACGTAATAATATGTCCCTGGACTGGAGGTAAGGCTTCTGGATGTATATATACGTCACCGGACTGGCGCGCGTAGCCCCCATGACGTATATATACGTCCCCGGACTGAAAGGGTTAATAGAGTCTGCTGACTTGAAAATGGTAGACAGTAGATGGAGTCAAGCCATGGTGGGAAACAATGCTATTAATTTTCTCGCCTCTCTCGTGTCTGTGAATAATATCCAGCTTTACTTTGAGAGTAAGAGACTTCCTGGTCTTCTTAGCAATGCTAGGTGACATTGCAGGGCGTTTTGGTGGCATGTAGAGCAAGGGAAGACGAGCTGCTGCTGACGCTGTTATTGTTTTGAACTAGGGGGAGTGAGTGGTGCGCGTTTTGTCCACGAGACGCGCTGGTGTATTCTAAAGCCTGTCGGCTTGCGTGATACGATGGGGCTTTCAAACTTGGAAAAAATTACCTGGATAAAATTTCCTTAAAGCGAGTTTGGTGTTTGTTAAACGAGCAGATGGTAGTAAAAGGAAACCTTCGTTGTAACGAAATTTCGTTGTGTGAATCTTTGTTAAGCGGGGGTTGCCTGTATGTATGTTAAGCTATATATTTTATATCTTTGTAGTGGTATTTGGGGAAGAATGTGCGAGTGAAGCACTAGTGTGTCATACGAGCTAGAGCAGAGTGAAGCACTAGTGTTTCATATGAGCTGGAACAGAGGTGAGGAATGAAAGCAGAGGTTGATAGGCAGCAGAGCGAGAAGAACTGCCGCTTCGGCTGGTCAGCAGCTCTGACTGCCCCACACACCACTAACCGCCTACCTTGCCCTGTCGCTGTTCCTATTGCCATCACCATTACTCTAAGCCTGGTTCCTGTGTTTGCCCACCTATCCCCTGTTATAATAAAGTGAGAAACTAAGGACTGCTTTGATTACTGCCACAAGCTATCTAGGCAGTATGGGGGAAAGATACTTTGACCTGAAGCTGATTCCTGAATACGACGGCAGCGCCACTCAGTCTGTTGTTGAATGGCTTGAGAAGTTGGAGCTAGTGTGCAAACTCCGAGACGTCAAGGATGCGTCATCCCTCTTCGCCTGACTGGTGGTGCCTTTGCTGTGTACCTGCAGCTATCTGATGAGAACCAGAAATCCACTAAGAAGATAAAAGAGGCACTGCTGGCAGCCTTTGCTGTCGATCCTTTCATTGCTTATGAACAGGGATACAAGGGTACAGGGGGCCACCGTGGTACAGTGGAACCATGCGTGCTTTGGAGTCCGAGGGATCTCCAAGCGCATGGGGTTTGAATCCTGTCCATGGTTCGAGTGTAGGTTGGGCTTCCTCACTTGGGGCAATGGTTTCCTAGTGGGTGGGCTTTGAGATAGGAGGTGCCCCCAAAAGTATCCCCTTTAGCCCATAAATTCCCGTGAAAAGCCCACATGGTATAAATAAAGAAAAATAAAAAAGACAGTTCATTGGCCGGAAATTGCAGACTGGAGAATCACCGGATGTGTACCTGGCGGAGCTACGGCGCCTTTCATCACTGTTTAGTGGTATGAATGACAAGGCCCTTGCTTGTGCCTTTGTTGCTGGATTGCCAGAAGACGTCCGCCAGCTAGTGAGGGCTGGGTCGTGCATGGAGTCACTTGAGCTGGACCAGATTTTGGCATGCGCAAGGACAGTGATCAGGGATGACGGCCCATGTCAGCTAGCAGCAGCATGCCTCGGTGTAGCGTATCCTGGAGCCAGGTCCTCGCTGGCTGCTGCCAGTAACCTATGCTTCGAATGTGGGGACCCGAATCACCTTGCTAGGGATTGTCGGGCTTGTCATAAAGGAACAGTGCGTGGTGGCCGGAGCCGCACTCGGCGACGTGTGAAATGATTCAAGTGCAGAGACCTCGGTCACGTTGCCTCTGCTTATTCGGGAAACAAGCGCAGAGAGAGGGAATCAGCGCTACCCTCTTCTCCTGGCAGTCTGTGAGTGAGGCGCTACCTAGTGCTGTGGTGAGAGTGGATGGTGTTCAGCGTCGTGTGTTAGTGGATACCAGCTATTCCAGGAGTATAGCGCATGTGTCGTGCTGCAAAGTATGGAAAGAGGGTGGTGTCAGCATGGTCACTATATGTGGTGAAGAGTGGAAGTGTAAGGGAAAAAAGTCGGTGTGCCTTCAAGTGAGCAGTGGGCCCTCTGCCAACATCAGTGTGAGTGTTGTTGCCGTGAAACCTCTTGGATTCACCTTCATCCTCGGAATGGATAGAATCAAGGTGGTGTCGCAGTTGATGCTCAGGGCACCGTGAGTTTTGGTGGGGTAGAAAAGACGATCTGTGCTGCTACAGATACAGTGGTGGGGATTAATGAGAGACTTTAGTGCTACTTTCGATCCCAACATGAAGTCATGGCCAGGGGCCTGGAAGTGGGCAGTAGGCAGGGAACCAGACATTCTGTACAACCAAGTGGAGACTTATACTGTGCCTGATGGAGTGCGGAGCCTGTCCGAGGAAGAGCTGGAGAGGTGGATCAAGGATGGCTGGCTTCTTCCGTACGGCAAAGCTAAATATGGGCCTGCTAAGGGACTGATCCCTCTCATGGCAGTCATCCAGCAGAATAAGAAAAAAGTGAGGCCAGTAATGGATTTTAGAGAGCTTAACACCCACATATGCGCCTACACAGCCGACGCGGATGTGTGTGCTGACAAACTGCAGGAGTGGCGCAAGCAAGGTGAGAACGTGTCTGTGATAGACTTGGCTAAAGCCTACCTGCAGATCAAAATTGACGACTCTTATGGCCATACCAGACGATCAAATTCAAGTGTCAAAGGTATCGCCTGATGTGACTGGGCTTCAGTTTAAGTGTCGCTCCGCTTGTGATGAAGGCCATCTTGAACTGTGTCCTCACTCAAGATTTAACTGTGAGGAAGGGAACATCAGCTTATATCGATGATATTTTCATAAACGAATGCATCGTTGAGGCCAGGCAAGTGGAACAACATCTCGGTAACTTCGGGATGACAAGCAAACCACTGAAACGCTTGCCTGACGGAGCTAGAGTGTTAGGCTTAAGAGTGTGGGGGAGCAGGACGGGCTTGTTTGGGGGAGGGATAACGGGCTAAACGACACCCCAGCTCATCTAACACAGCGAGAGGTGTTCTCTTACTGTGGCAAGTTGGTAGGACACTAACCTGTGTGTGGCTGGCAAGCTTTCATCAAAAGAAGAGCCAACCTCCTCACACAAAGCTGGGATCAGGTTATCTGCAATGAAGAGTTAAGCAGACCACTGCAAGAAACCGCGAGCCTGTTGAAGACGAGTGACCCCGTGCATGGATGGTGGAATGCCACAGGAGATGAGGCGAAGGTGTGGGTAGACGCTAGCTCACTGGCGCTCAGTGTCACGGTTGAGATGAACAGACATGTTGTTGAAGATGCCAGCTGGCTGTGGAAGGATGACTCATCTCACATCAACATGGCCAAACTAGATGTGGTGATAAAGGGTCTGAATCTCGCGCTGGCCTGGAGTGTCAAGAAGGTGGAGCTGGTAACCGACTCCTCGACAGTGCACTGTTGGATATCAGATGCTTTCTCAGGGAAAAGCAGGCTGAAGACCAAGGCTGCGAGTGAAATGCTGATCCGAAGAAGAGTAGAGAGTGTCGCTGATAGATGAGTGTGACCTACAGCTGTCTGCTACCCTAGTACCTTCTTCGAACAACAAAGCTGACAGCCTGACCCGCGTGCCTCAGCGCTGACTGAAGCCCCCCACCACCTGCCCCGCGGAAAAGGAAACTGTGTGTGCTGGTAGTATTGTCCCTAGTAACGGTGAGATTACTGAACTTCATCATGCCGCAGGCCATCCAGGGGTGAAACGAACACTTTACTTTGTTAACCCCTTCCTTACCACAAGACTGTTTTGTGGTACATGCGTACCACGCGCAAAAGCGACCTCGTGGTACCGCAAGATGCTGCCGTGGTACGTGCGTACCACACCAATACATTTCCGTGTATAACCGTGGCCTGAGTGCGGATTTTGCCTTTTTCATACTCCACGTGGTTCACTATAAACAAACAAACACTGGAGGCGTTATTTTTAGCCACCCCAGCGTAACAAAACCATCCCCCCCACTAGCCAATCAATATCGGAGTTAATTTTTCATGCATAAACTATAAAGCCAATCACTATTCTTTGACATATATTATTCCCACAGTCCCCCCAAGAATATCAGTTCTCTAGTATCGGCCGTGGTGAAACTGTTCTATTGCCTCTAGTTAGAGATAATGGCGTCTGCTTCGTGTAGCAGCGATGAGGATTATCATAATTATGAGACAGATAGTGAGGATATACTGGAAGACTCTCCAGATGAATATGATTCAGACTATGATCCTGAAAAAGAAATAGAAGAGAGTGATAGTGACAGCAGTGTTGAAACCCTCTCGGCAAGTGAGGGGGAGTAGCCTAGTTATGACTGTCTCAGGGCCACCCTCACCAGGTGCAGAGTGTGTGGTACTGAATTTATGATTAGTGCACAATTTATGATTATGTTTACGTTTTCTTTTATTAATAAAATGACAAAAATATGTTTAGAAAAAAGTACATAACACTGAGTTAGAAAGAAATATAATGTGTAGATCTGGCCGTGAGGCACGTGCGCAGACACGGGCAGGGGGCTGCGGTATAGGAGGGGAACGCTTTGTTTATATCGGTGGGTGGCTGCAGTAAGGAAGGGGTTAAGAGAGCCTTTCCCTTCTGTCACCCGAAGACAAGTACACGCCATCGTCGCGAACTGCGAAATGTGCCAATCCATCGACCCAGCACCTGTTAAGTGGAGGAAAGGTTCCCTGGATGTAGGAGAAGCGTGGCAGCAGTTCCATAGAAGAGGTGGTGTATCTATACAATTTGAGGCCTCAGGATGACTGCACGCCATCAACTGCCCCCACCAACATGCTGTATCAGTATCCTGTCAGGGTTCGGGGGGTGGACCCCTGTGAGGTTGGAGAGCTAGAGGTGGGAGAAGAGGTATGGGTGAAGCTGCCAAATGCTCGGTGCGATGAACGTCATAAAAAAGGTATGGTCACCAATGTTATCTCTGAACAGGCTGTTGAGGTTGATGGGTTGCCCCGTCATGTCAAAGATCTTCACCGCGTCACATCACAGCAACCAGCGGCTGAGATAACCGCTAGCAGGACCAATGAAGAGGAGCTACTTGTTGAACTACAGAGCCAAGCTGACACAGGTGATGAGGTTGACATGGAGGACAAAGAAGAGGAAGAGGAAGAGGAAGAACAAGAGCAAGAGCCTGCTGAGCGTGTGTTGCCAAGATGGTCGTCAAGAGTTAGAATACCACGAGTAGTGTGCGAACTTTGTGATTAGTATATCAGGGGGGAGTGTGTCTGAATTTGTTCATAGGTTGTTTGTATGTATGTTAAGCTATATTTTCTATATCTTTGTATTGGTATTTGGGGAAGAATGTGCGAGTGAAGCACTAGTGTTTCGTACGAGATGGAGTGGAGTGAAGCACTAGTGTTTCGTATGAGCTGGAGCAGAGGTGAGGAATGAAAGTAGAGGTTGACAGGCAGCAAAGCGGGAAGAACCACCGCTTCAGCCGCAGATCTGACCGCCCCACACTCCACCAACCGCCTACCTCGCCCTGTCGCTGTTCCTATTGCTGTCACTATTACTCCAAGCCTGGTTCCTGTGTTCGCCCACCTACCTCGTTATAATAAAGTGGGAAACTAAGGACTGCTTTGATTACTGCCACATGTTTTTCACTATTATTGACAACATTAATTTACGTACAGTTGAAGTTAAGCTGACAGATCTGTAATTTAGATGTTAGAGTTTAATCTCCTTTGTTAATTATTGGTACAACATGGCTTGCCTCCACTTTATCGGTACCTCACCTGACTCTAATGACATCCTTAAGGTTGATGCTAATGGCTCATTGACAACCTCCTTGCATTCCTTAGGGTACTCTTGGATATATTTCATCAGGTCCTGGTGACTCCATTTGTTTAGCCTATATATTTCATGTTCTACTATCTCCTTAGTTATGTGAATATCTGTCAGCCTCTCATTATCTTTTGCTCTGAAAAATCTGTTCATTATTGGGAATTTCCTGCATGTTTTCTCGTGTAAAAACAGTTTAAAAAATATTCATCTCCTTAGAACGAACCGGCTCTCCATTAGCTGCTTTTAAGGAATGGCTGGGTAGATCAATGGAGGAGTGGATGGATTGAAGGAGGGATGAGATAGAATATGGATTGATGTTATATTTTGGGCATCATGTTTTTAAAGAAATGTATGGCATTTTAACTAGTAATTTAATTTTAAATTCTAGTAATAAATTGCCCATTACTGATTTAGTAGTACATTATAATTATATTGTTTTGTAAGAAATGCAGTACATATCTGGCAATATTTACTAACTTTAAAGATCATCAAACAAATATTTAGTCTCAACATACTTTATTAGAATATGGTTTTCCCATTAAACTCATCCACATTGCTACACTCATTGATTTGATCAGCTGGGTTGTCTGCTGTGCATCACATAAGATGTCAAACAGTCAGCATGTAGTGAGGCAACATGTCTTTCATACAGTATTATAATCCAATTGCATTTTGTTCTCACTTAAAAAAAATCATACATTAAAAATGAACTGGCATTAACAATTTATGGAATTGCACCTTAAACTTTGCCTTGTTCACACAAACCTTGCACATGGTTCACTCATAAACCTTACACATGGCTCACACACTTTGCATGGTTCACATCCAAACCTAACACAGTTCCACTCACATCATGGACTTTGCTATATATTAACTATATAAATGATGAAATGTATTTTTCTAGCATGCTTTCTAATACCAGTCAGTGATCTGTAAAGTTTTCCTACAAAGTTAATGTTGCATTTCCTGTTTTGATCTTTAGCTAAAACCTAGAGATGTGACCTGCACATCATTACAGTGTATTGCTACATTCACAACTTATACACCTACACATACACAGATCTAAACTTACACACACGAGACTTGCAAGTGACTTGCTAGTAAAGTAACCAGAATCAAACAACTTGTACAAATTTCTTGATTATCATTGCACTCATAATTATTAGATACAGTATACAGCTTGTGGTGATGCCTATCACAGTATTTGTGTATTTGTGCTGTAGGATACTCACTTCATACCTTCAGGTCATGATCGTGTGGGAGTTATTGCCACATTTATGATATACAGTGGCCATGTATTCAACTCGCTGTTGTAAGACACCACTCACAACGGGTTATGTCTTGGTGTAATATGGATGTAATGTTTCCCTATGTCAGACCAGAGTAGATGGTCATTTGTCATTACACATTGAGAGTGGCTTAATGTTTTATGAGCTTGATTACATATGCATGAACAAGCAAGCAAGCACTCACTCACGCACGTGCGTATGTGTCTTGTGTGTACACACACACACACACACACACACACACACACACACACACACACACACACACACACACACACACACACACACACACACACACACACTATAACATCTTGGGATACACCAATTTATTTATGAAAATGGAAAACATTATTTTTTTTTAATTGGCATGTTGATAGAAACCTGAAGTGTCATATGTTTACTAATGTTTGAAAAATCCAGGGTAGACTTTTATGATCTCTCTTGCATATGTAATTGATTTCAAGCATACAACCTTTAGTTTAAGATAAACTTAGTGTCTGAGAATAAAGAAAATTGCTATTACCTTGAACAATTACCTTATTTCTTGGACTCAGACTGTACAATACTGGACTTGTTTCCATATTTGTTATATCACAAGATAATTAGGATGAGGGCATGATCTGCAAACATTACTTATTTATAATATACATATGGGATGAAAGTTGAATAGAAAGACATATGAAAGACATATTTCATGTAACATTAATGGATGCCATTTTGCATAGTTTATTACATATTAAGGTAAGGACAATCTGTGTACATTTTTCTCTTTTTTTTTCATAATTTCTGATCTAAAGTTTAGATTATGAAGTGTAGATCATGCTATGTAGCTAGTTCTTCATCTTCACTGAAAAGTACAGTTTGAGATGTGTGTATTACCTAGTTGTTTTTATACAGGATTCGAGCGGGACTCATAGTGTGTCCTGTCTCCATTTCTTCAATTTTTCTTTAAAATTATGCACGTTATGTGGTGTAACAACTTCATCACTCAATGCATTCCACTTTTCTACTATTCTATGTGGAAAACTATTTTCCAATATCCTTCACACATTGCTTCATCCTAATTTTTACATGTCCTTTTGTCCTTCCAGCTTCTGTCACCAGCACCAGGTCTTCCTTGTCTATCTTTTCAATGCCATTTACTATTTTATACATTGTTATTAGGTCTCCATATTCTCTTCTATCTTGTAAAGTTGGCAGTCCCAATGTGTGTGTGTGTGTGAGAGTGTGTGAGAATGGTGTCCACTCCTCATTGTTCATGTTGCAGACTGGCCACACCAGGTTGCTGCATGAGGCGGGCACCAGGAGGCAGACAGCCTGAAATGTCAGTCTTTGCGTATCTTTACTGAGTAAATGTTTATTATTTTCTTTATTTTATTACAGTGCAAATGATTTAATGGCTGTATCCAAGTACTTGTGATACTGTTCCCTAAAAGCCATGTTCTCATCATTACTTTATGACAACACAAGGGTTGCACTGGCCAGGCTTAAGGAATTCAGGGTGGCAGCGAGGGCACTCAGGGTTCAGCTTGAGCTTCTCCATCATGTGAGGCTCAAGAGGTGCAGGAAACACCATTGTCATGTGGTCACCGTGGTGATGGTGGTGGTCATCGTGATCACTCGTGCCATGGCTTGGATTCTGGGCTGGTTCTTCTAAAATATTTGGAGACAACTCTGACACAAGCAGTGAGAGCTCTGAGAACTCTGCTGAGGGAATGAAGAAGTCTCGATTGCCCCGAGTGGAAGAAGGAAAGGGCAACTGCCTAGCTCCGGGGAGGAACGTTTCCCGAGGAGACGTTCGCAGATTGTCATCCTCTTGAGGAACAGCCAAAAGTGTGGGGAACTCCTGCCTCATTCTCACAATTGGGGTAAAAGGATGTGTTGGAGGAGAAAGGAAGGTGGAGAGAGGATGTACAGCTGGAGAGGCAGATGGAGAGGTGAATAGGTGGGGAGGTGCTTGAGTCCCTTGACTATTGGATAACTTCAAATCCAGGGAACTGCGAGAAGATGAGTCCTCAGGAATGATGGGATCAGGAAACTCAATACGCATGGGGAAGTGGCGAAGATGTGGATCTGTGATGTTGGCAGGATCAATAGGCAGCAGGGAAGGGGCACTGGTCAGAACCCTGCGCGTCTTAGTGCGTGGTCGTGCTAGGAGAGGCTGGAACACTATTCTCTGCAAATCTTCAGGTGTTAAGGCTATTTCCTCCTCCCTGCGGTTAGTAAAGGAAAACCTATTGCCAGGGCCACGAGCTACACTGGCAGGCTTCTTGGTGATGCTTGTGTTAGGCTGCTCTGTCTGTGTTGCAGGAGCTTCTGTAATATGTGTGTGAGCAATACTGGGTGGCCTGAAGCTACTTGTGGTGGAATGAGAAGAGTTTGTGTCTTGTATGTGTGTGCTAGAATGCTTTACAGTACTTTGCTCTTCTTTCTCATTATGATTGGTACTGAATTCTATCTTAGGCAGAGTGAAAAATAAGGAAGGTGGCTTTTGTACTGAAAGGGTTGTGGAAGTTACTTTTTGGCTCAGCTGAGTGGCTGGCTGAGTGACTGGGAAAGTAAATGGTTGCCTGCTAGGAGTGGTTGGTTGTCTTGTGGGAGTGGTAGACTGTATTCGACTGGTTAATTGCCTGGTGGGAGTAGTTGACTGTATTCGAGTGGTTGATTCCCTGGTGGGAGTGGTTGACTGTATTTGAGTGGTTGGTTTTCTGATGGGAGTGGTTGACTGCTGTCTTGTTGAATTGAATGCTTCCTTATTTAAGGTTGGGCGTGTATTGAGTGGTGATGGTTGCCTGACTGGTGTGAGTGAATCTTTTGATGGTGGAGTGAATGATTGTTGTGGTTTGATTGGGGAAGTGAATGGTTGCTTGCTTGGTGGAGTGTTTGGTGGTAGGGTCAGTGGGAAAGCAAATGGCCTACGTGATGATGTGCTTGGCTTTGGTGTTGTAGTGAAGGCAAGTCTGGCAGCGGGAGTGACTGGTTTCGTAGGAGATTTGAAAAGTGTTCCTTTGACAGGTATTGCCCCAGACTGCTTGAAGCTCAGCTGAGGTCTTGAGGCATCCTTGGATGTGGTGCTTGGGGGAAATGGTGGCCCTGCAAGTGGTGTGCGCGGTAGCGTTCCTTTGCTTCTCCTTGGTGAGGCATCACCCACCGGCCCCACTGTGATGGCATTCTGCTCCTCTTCTCCCTCAGTCTTACCAGGCACTGTATATATTGAAGAAATAATTAATGTGGAAAATGAATGCATTTTATAAGTTTCATGAGCAATGAAATATGGCAGGAATTTATTGCAAGTGGTATTGATTGAACAAGTTAAGTGAGGTTTCAGAACATTTATCCTCCAATTTTGAATAGTTCTTTTGTAAGATACACCTCAGTGGGCCTTTTTTCCTCTTTATTGATTTTGGTCAGTAACAATCTTGTAGAAAAAAGCTTTATGTTTACAGGCAGGAAGCATTGAAGGAGTGGTGGCAGGCTGAAGGCTCAAATTAAACCTACCTTCCCCAATATGACTGTTGAGGTGGTAGAAGGTGGGGGAGGAGGAGCAGTTCACCATGTACCAGTGGTCACACACCATGAACTTCTGGTTGAAGAGGGTGTAGTTTGGGCACAGGTATGAGTACTGCCTCTCCAGACTGTCACACATGTGGTACACCTGTCAACATAAGGCAATATGATTATTTTTTGTTCACTCACTTGGCCACTTGTCACAATCAGCTCAGTCACTTTGTTCTTTTAGTTGATCATAGTAGTGATGAATACCAGGTTGTTAACCATTACAGTAAAATTGTATGGTCTAACTGTACTTTATAAGGGTGAAGAGTAGTCCTAAATGTCACAGCTTAATGATATATGGAAATGCATATCACAGCATCTTTGATAAAGTCATCTGTAGTTTAATATGCTACATTCATGCAACCTTTTCAGTTCCTCCTTTGCTTTTGGTAATTAGTATACTGTGTCTAGTTACATTATTTTATTAAAACTTACTACTTTAGTAAATAACTAAAATTTCTATAGTCCATTTTATTTTCATACAAAGTATAATAATTTGCTGATTTATTTGTATATTTCTAATATTACTGAAACTTCCATTGATTCTATATGATAAATAATACTTTTGCTTATTTATGACTTTTCACTGATATACCTTGTTCTTCTCTCACAAGGAGTCAATCAAGTGTAGGGGTGAACACCACCATCAAAGAAAGGAGCAAATCTACCTTCATTAATTAATTAGGTATTTAATTCATTTTCTCTCTCTCTCTCTCTCTCTCTCTCTCTCTCTCTCTCTCTCTCTCTCTCTCTCTCTCTCTCTCTCTCTCTCTCTCTCTCTCTCTCTCTCTCTCTCTCTCTCTCTCTCTCTCTCTCTCTCTCTCTCTCTCTCTCTCTAGAAGAAGAGGAGGAGGAGGAGGAGGAGGAGGAGGAGGAGGAGGAGGAGGAGGAGGAGGAGGAGGAGGAGGAGGATTAGCTGTGGATGATGCAAGTGAGTGTTTACTAAATGGGGGATGATTGAGATTATTCACTGAGGTTCATGATTATAAATGTTAGTTGCATGACAGGACTCCACTTGCCAATTCGTAAAATTTACACAAAGTACAATATGTGGCATCACTGAGAAAGTGGGGCATTCAAAATAGGTATTGTATGGAAGAAAAATGTGCACAGTATTATTCTCCTACATTGCTCATTCATAGACACACATTACAAAAATTTATAGACCCACATTACAAAAATTTATCTTATCAGTCACTTTACACATGACAAATAATGAAAATCTTGGATACATTGTTTTGCTTTCCTTTATGATGAGTAGATTTTATTGATTGTTGTAGAGTATTGGCATAATTGTTTTTAATCATGGAATTCACAGAATAGGATAATCTGGAACATGCAAGTTCCTTAAGTCACCAGCAACCAAACAGGTTGAAGGAGACAGTCTAACTAACAAGGTAGAGTGGCTTCTTAGTGCAGATTGATTTGCTTCAGTAATTGAAATGGACTATAGGTAAAAAAAAGACGCACACACATCCACAGTTGTTTTCATCACCGTCCCTCCCCCTCTCCTTTTCCCTCAGACAAGAAGCCTGTGAAGTTATGTGCATATACCACTGAAACTTTACTGAATTAGTTGCTAATCTAGAAATGCAGCTGTACATAAAATATGAGCAAAAGTAATTTGAAATAAATTGTGCTTCATCTGCCACTGCTCCTTATATACTAGAACATGCCTGCTTACATTTACAGTTGTTGCCTGAGAAACAACTCAAGTAAGATAAAAGGGCATTAGGAAGTAGTGGTAAATGCATCTAACTTTAAACTGGGAAATGTTGCATGTCTGACCATGTGATGCCTTGTATAAACTCACTCTCATCCACTCCACAGTTCACAGGAATACACACAGTATTCCTCACTCCTGATTCATAGGTATCTTAAAAACGATAGTTACTCTATAGCACAGCATTTCATATAAATAAAGTCTGAAAATCTCTATTAAACACACACATGTGCAACAACTATTCACTGTATCTTCAAATATTAACCATTTTGATTAGTCAAGCGTGCGTGCGTGCGTGTGTGTTCACACACGCACGCACGCACGCATGCACGCACACAAGTGGATAATGAGAAACTAATCCTTAGAGAAGAATATGGCATTAGAAGCACAAGATTGCATAGTAAGAAACTGAGGAAGGGAAGATGTCTGAGAGATGTTAAAAAATTTAGTTTCCCGCAAAGATGTGTTGAGATTTGGAACAGTTTGAGTGAGGAAGTGGTGTCAGCAAAGAGTGTACATAGTTTTAAAGAAAAATTGGATAAGTGTAGATATGGAGACAGGGCCACACGAGCATAAAGCCCAGGCCCTGTAAAACTACAACTAGGTAAATACAACTAGGTAAATACACACACACACACACACACTATTGACACTGGCAATGGAAAATGTGTTAACTCAGTGGGTCAAAGAAGATACTAGGTTTGGAGGAGAGGGAGCATCGTCAAGACTGGACTTGGTCTTTAGTACAGAGCCAATGGTCATTGAGGAGATGAGGGTGGAGTGCCCTTTAGCAAAGAGTGATCATGCAGTTTTGGAGTTCAAGGTGATAGACGAAGAGAAATCTAGAAGAAATGAAGAATATAAAGTGGGAAGATGGAATTATGCCAAGACAGATTTTGGAAACCTAAAGAAATTCTTTCAAGAGACAAATTGGATGAAATTCAAGAGTGCTAAGGAGCAAATGAAAAGTGGAAGGAATTTATAAAAATATACAAAGAAGGTGAGAAAAATTTGTACCAATAAGACAACATAGAGAAGTTGGAAAGCAGGACTGGTTTAACGATAGATGTGAAAAGGCTAGAACAAGAAAAGAGGATGCATGGAAGAGGTGGAGAAGGAAAAGACGGATTAAGCAGTGGGAAAGTTACAAAAGAGCAAGAAATGAATATGTGTTGATTAGAAGAGAAGAAAGAAAGAAACAAGAAAAGGATATAATTGATAAATGTAAAGACCAACCAAGGCTTTTTACAGACATGTGAACAACAACATCAAAAATAGAGAAAGTATTGAAAGTTTAGAAGTAAATGGAGTATACAGTGAAGATCCCAGGAAATGGCAGAGGCTATGAATGGATGCTTTCGGAAGGTATTCACAAAGGAGACTGCTTTTGACAAACCACTGGTAATGGAACAGAAAGGGATTATGAAGGAGTTTCAAGTAACTGTGGAGGAGATCAAGAACATGATGGGGAGTTTAGAAGTGAGAAAAGCTGTGGGACCTGATGGGGTATCAGGATGGATTTTAAGAGAATGCAGGAGCAATTGGCAGAAAAAGTTTGTGAAGTAATTGATGCCTCATTAAGGGAAGGTGTAGTGCCCCAAGACTGGAAAAGAGCTAACATTGTCCCAATCTATAAATCAGGTAACAAGAGAGACCCATTGAACTATAGACCAGTGTCACTTACAAGTGTGGTAGCTAAGATGTGTGAGAGGGTGGTGAAGAATAGATGGACAGACTTCTTGGAGAAAAATGACATACTTTGTGAGTGTCAATTTGGTTTTAGAAAAGGCGTTCATGCACGACAAACCTGATATGTTACTATTCGAGGGTGATAGATGTAATACAGGAAAGAGATGGTTGGGCTGATGGAATATATCTGGATTTAAAAAGGCCTTTGATAAGGTACCACACCAGAGACTGATCTGGAAACTTGAAATGGTAGGAGGAGTGCATGGCAGTTTACTAAAATGGATGGAAGACTTTTGGTAGGAAGAGAAATGAGAACAATAATTAAGGACAGACCATCAGAATGGGGATTGGTGGAGAGTGGAGTTCCACAGGGATCAGTGTTGGCACCAGTAATGTTCGCAGTCTACATAAATGACATGGTGGATGGGGTGTCCAGTTATGTGAGCCTATTTGCAGACGATGCAAAATTGTTAAGAAAAGTGAGATGTGACAAAGATTGCGAACTACTCCAGGAAGACTTGGACAGAATATGGAAATGGAGCTGTACATGGCAAATGGAGTTCAACACGACAAAATGCAAGAAAATAGAGTTTGGCAAGAGTGAAAGAAGAATCAGGAGTATGTACAAGATAGGAAATGAAGACATAAAACCAGTCATGAAGAAAAAGACCTTGGGGTGACAATTACCAATGACCTATCGCCAGAGAGACATATAAACAAAATAATTGGAGAAGTATTGAACTTATTGAGGAACATAAGAGTGGCGTTCGTATATCTAGATGAAGAAATGATGAAGAAAATAATTACTGCAATGATAAGACCGAGGCTTGAATATGCAACAATACAGTGGGCTCGAACTTAAAGAAACACATAAGGAAACTAGAGAAAGTACAGAGGGCTGCAACGAAAATGGTGCCTGACTTAAGAGATTTGACTTATGAAGACAGACTGAAAAGAATGCAACTTCCAACCCTGGAAAACAGAAGAGAAGGGGAGACCTGATAGCAATATACAGAGTGATGATTGGCATGGAAAAAATGGATAGGGAAGATCTGTGTATGTGGAATGGAAGAATGTCGAGAGGGCATGGGAAAAACTAAAATGGCCACTTATAGGAGAGATGTGAAAAATATAGCTTCCCTCATAGAAGGGTGGAAGCATGGAATAGTTTAGACGTGGAAGTGGTCAACGCAAGGAATATTCATGATTTTAAGAAAAAGCTGGACATTAATAGATATGGAGACGGGACAACACGAGCATAGCTCTTTTCCCGTATGTTACAATTAGGTAAATACAATTAGGTAAATACACACACACACACACACACACACACACACACACACACACACACACACACACACACACACACACACACACACTTTTTCTCGTATATATAAATGACATGCCAGAGGGAGTGAACAGCTACATAAATCTGTTTGCAGACGATGCAAAACTGTGCAGAGTCATTAAACAAAAAAGGGATTGTGAAATACTACAGGAAGACTTAAACAAGATCTGGAAATGGAGCAAAAAATGGGAGATGGAATTCAATGTGGACAAAAGCCATGTCATGGAAATAGGAAAAAGTGAAAGACGACCAGTGGGAATCTATAAGATGGGAGATGGAGTAGAACTAGAAAAAGTAAAAAAGGAAAAGGACTTGGGAGTGACAATGGAAGAAAATAATCAACCGGTAAGCCATATTGATAGAATTTTCAGAGAGACATATAATTTGCTAAGGAATATTGGAGTAGCATTTCACTATATGGACAAGGAAATGATGAAGAAATTGATAAGTACTAAAATAAGACCTAGATTGGAATATGCAGGAGTTGTGTGGACTCCCCATAAAAAGAAACACATAAGAAAATTAGAGACTACAAAAAATGGCTACAAGAATGGTTCCAGAATTTAAAGGGATGACATATGAGGAGAGACTAAAGGCTATGGATCTACCAACCTTGGAGCAGAGAAGAGAGAGAGGGGATCTGATACAAGTTTATAAATTGATTAACAGAATGGATGAAGTGGATAATGAGAAACTGATCCTGAGAGAAGAATATGACTTTAGAAGCACAAGATCGCATGGTAAGAAACTAAGGAAGGGACAATGTCTGAGAGATGTTAAAAAATTAAGTTTCCCGCAAAGATGTGTTGAGACTTGGAACAGTTTGAGTGAGGAAGTGGTGTCAGCAAAGAGTGTACATAGTTTTAAAGAAAAATTGGATAAGTGTAGATATGGAGACGGGACCACACGAGCATAAAGCCCAGGCCCTGTAAAACTACAACTAGGTAAATACAACTAGGTAAATACACACACACACACACACACACACAGGCAGAATACTGAAAGAATGTAGGGAAGAACTAGCAAGTTCTATATACAACATCATAAAATGCTCAATAGAAAATGGAACAGTACCAGTAGAATGGAAAAGAGCTGAGGTGGTTCCCATATATAAGAGCGGAAGGAAGAATCTTTAAATTACAGACTGGTATCACTAACTAGTGTAATATGCAAGATGTGTGAAAGAATAATAAAGAAGCAATGGATCGAGTTCCTTGAAGACAACAAATTAATATCAAATAGCCAATTTGGTTTTAGAAAAAGACCGTCGTGTGTAATTAATTTATTGAGTTTCTATTCTAGTATAGGTGATAGAGTACAAGAGAGAGAGGGATGGGTTGACTGTATTTATTTGGATTTAAAAAAGGCATTTGACAAAGTGCCACATGCAAGATTACTATGGAAGTTAGAGGAGAAGGGTGGCTTAAAAGAAAGCACATTGAGATGGATAGAAAATTATTTGAGGGGGAGAGAAATACGGACGGTAGTTAAAAGATATGAAGTCCAAGTGGAGAGCAGTAGAAAGCGAGTGCCACAGGGATCAGTATTGGCACCAATACTTTTCTTCATTTATATTAATGACATGCCAGAAAGAGTGAACAGCTACATAAATCTGTTTGCAGAGTTATAAAGCAAAAGGAGGATTGTGAAATACTGCAAGAAGACCTAAATAAGATCTGGGAATAGAGTAAAAAGTGGGAAATGGAATTCAATGTGAACAAAAGCCATGTCATGGAAATGGGAAAGAGTGAAAGACGATCCGTGGGAATCTATAAGATGGGAGATGGAGTAGAACTGGAGAAAGTAAAAAAGGAAAAGGACTTAGGAGTGACGATGGAAGAAAACAATCAACCGGTAAACCATATTGATATAATTTTTAGAGAAACATAATTTGCTAAGGAATATTGGAGTAGCACTTCACTACATGGACAAAGAAATGATGAAGAAATTGATAAGTACTATAATAAGACCCAGATTGGAATATACAAGAGTAGTGTGGACCCCTCATAAAAAGAAACACATAAGGAAGATGGAGAGACTACAAAAAATGGCTACAAGAATGGTTCCAGAATTTGAAGGGATGACATATGAGGAGAGACTAAAGGCTATGGATCTACCAACCCTGGAACAAAGAAGGGAGAGAGGAAATCTGATACAAGTTTATAAATTGATCAATGGAATGGACCAAGTGGATAATGAGAAACTGATCCTGAGAGAAGAATAAGACATTTGAAGCACAAGATTGCATAGTAAAAAGCTGAGAAAAGGAAGATGTCTGAGAGATGTTAAAAAATATAGTTTCCGGCAAAGATGTACTATTGAGACGTGGAACAGTTTAAAATGAAGAAGTAGTGTCTGCAACGAGTGTGCATACTTTTAAAGTAAGATTGGATAAGTGTAGATATGGAGACGGGTCCATACGAGCATAAAGCCCAGGCCTTGTAAAACTACAACTAGGTAAATACAACTAGGTAAAATACACACACACACACACACACACACACACACACACACACACACACACACACACACACACACACACACCGCGTAGTGTAGTGGTTAGCACGCTAGACTCACAATCGAGAGGCCCAGGCTCGAGTGCCGGTAAGCGGCGAGGCAAATGGGCAAGCCTCTTAATGTGTGGCCCCTGTTCACCTAGCAGTAAATAGGTACTGGATGTAACTCGAGGAGTTGTGGCCTTGCTTTCCTGGTGTGTGGAGTGTGTTGTGGTTTCAGTCCTACCCGAAGATTGGTCTATGAGCTCTGAGCTTGCTCCGTAATGGGGAAGACTGGCTGGGTGACCAGCAGACAACCGAGGTGAATTACACACACATGGAAGATGTCTGAGAGATGTTAAAAAATTTAGTTTCCCGCAAAGATGTGTTGAAACTTGGAACAGTTTGAGTGAGGAAGTGGTGTCAGCAAAGAGTGAACATAGTTTTAAAGAAAAATTGGATAAGTGTAGATATGGAGACAGGGCCACACGAGCATAAAGCCCAGGCCCTGTAAAACTACAACTAGGTAAATACAAGTAGGTAAATACACACACACACATTGAGATGGATGGAAAATTATTTGAGGGGGAGAGAAATAAGGACGGTAGTTAAAGATATGAAATCTAAGTGGAGAGCAGTAGAAAGTGGAGTGCCGCAGGGGTCAGTATTAGAATAATATATATAAATGACATGCCAGAAGGAGTGAGCAGCTACATAAATCTATTTGTGGATGATATGAAACTGTGCAGAGTTATAAAGCAAAAAGAGGATTGTGAAATACTGCAGGAAGACCTAAATAAGATCTGGGAATGGAGTAAAAAGTGGGAAATGGAATTCAATGTGGATAAAAGCCATGTCATGGAAATGGGAAAGAGTGAAAGACAACCTATGGGAATCTATAAGATGGAGATGGAGTAGAACTGGAGAAAGTAAAAAAGGAAAAGGACTTAGGAGTGACGATGGAAGAAAACAATCAACCAGTAATTCATATTGATAGAATTTTCAGAGACATATAATTTGCTAAGGAATATTAGAGTAGTGTAGACTCGTTTTCATGTATACAGTGTTAGAGAATCATGAGTAAGGGAGATATTACATCTAAATGCAGGTATGAGTCCAGTGAAAGAATGGAAGAAGAGGATGAATAATTATGTTGATGAGGGTGAAAGAGCATTCAAAGGTTTTGAGACGGCAAATACTTCCCTATTTAAGAGAGTTTTTCTATTGAACATAAATTAGATAAATGGATAAAGGAGAGTATGGGAATTAAAGAGAACGAAGAACAGGAAAAACAGTTCCAGAAGAAATTGAAAGAAGGGGAAGAAGGCATTTTTTTTGGACAATTCTAGGAGACAGGATAAGGAAATGGTATATAAGAGAGAAGGAAGAGGAAAAAGTGGAACAAGTTTAACTAAAAGTGATAAGAACAAGAGATTAAAAATGATGTATACAAACATAGATGGGATTTTATCAAGTAAATTAGAATTAAGAAATTACGTAAAGAAAGAAGAACCAGATATTATATGCCTGGTTGAAACAAAATTAAATGAGGCAATAAAAATAGACATAGATAATAGGTATAATATATGGAGGAAAGACAGAGTGGGTAAATGAGGAGGAGTGATGATGATATTAAGGAAAGAGATGGTGGTAAACCAAGTGGAGTGTGGGGAAGGAAAAGCAGAAGTACTGTATATTAAGATACATAATAAAAAAAAAAAGTTAACAAGCATTGGAAGATATGTGCCACCAAAAACAAATTCATGGACCAATCAAGAATATAAAGACATGATAGATGACACAATAAGGAGTCTAATGAGAATCATTAAAGAAAGGAGAAAAGTGATATTAGTAGGAGATTTCAACTGTAAGGTGGTGGACTGGGAAAATTATGAAAGTGGTATGGGGGAAGAATCCTGGGGAGATAGATTCATGAACCTAATGATAGATAATATGATGGACCAAAGAGTAAAGGAAAACACAAGATTCAAAGGAAACAATGAGCCGGCAAGATTGGACCTGGTTTTTACAAGGGGTATACAAATGAACGATGATATTAGATATAAGTGCCCATTGGGAAAGAGTGACCATGTAATATTAGAAATGAATATAGAAGAGGGAAAGGAAGATAGAGATGAATCATACAAAGGGGACTGATTGAACTATAGAAGGCTGATATTGAGAATCTCAAGAACTATTTTAAAAACGTTAACTGGGAGGAGATGGAAAACTCAGAGAGGGTGCAAGAGAAATATAACTTACTTTTGGAAATATACAAAACAGGAGTCAGGAATATGTCCCGAAATATAGACCTAAAGAAGAAGGAAAGAAAGATTGGTTTAACGCAAGGTGTGCTAGGGCAAAGGAGAAAAGAGATGGAGCATGGAAAAGGTGGAGGAGAAATAGAAATCCAGAAAATAAGGAAAACTTCAAAGCAGCAAGAAATGAATATGCTAAGGTGAGGAAGGAAGAAGAAAGGAACTATGAAAAGGACATTGTCAAAAATGTAAGGAGCAACCAAAATTGTTCTACAGATTCATAAATGGAAAAATAAGGCAAAAAGAAACAATAGAAAGGTTAAAAGGAGAGAACAGGATGGTGGAAGACCCAAAAAGTATGGCAGAACTGTTAAATAGTAAATTTCAGGAGGTCTTTACTAAGGAATCCAAATTCGAAAGACCACAGGGTAATAGAGAGACTGTCTATATGAAAGAGATTAAAGTAACCAAGCTTGAAATAAAAGAATTGATGACGGAATTAAATGAAGAGAAGGCAATGGGACTGGATGAAGTCTCAGGCATAATATTAAAAGAATGTAAGGAAGAACTAGCAAGTCCTATATATATCATAAAGTGCTCAATAGAAAATGGAAAAGAGCTGAGGTGGTTCCCATATATAAGAAAGGAAGGAAGGAAGAACCTTTAAATTACAGACCAGTATCATTAACTAGTATAATATGCAAGATATGTGAAAGAGTAATAAAGAAATAATGGATCGAGTTTCTTGAAGATAACAAATTATCATCAAATAGCCAATTTGGTTTTAGAAAAGGTCAGTTGTGTGTAACAAATTTACTGAGTTTCTACTCTAGAATAGTTGATAGAGTACAAGAGAGAGAGGGATGGATTGACTGTATTTATTTGGATTTAAAAAGGCGTTTGATAAAGTGCCACATGAAAGATTACTGTGGAAGTTAGAGGAGAAGGGTGGCTTAAAAGAAAGCACATTGAGATGGATGAAAAATTATTTGAGGGGGAGAGAAATAAGGATGGTAGTTAAAGATATGAAGTCCAAGTAGAGAGCAGTAGAAAGCAGAGTGCCACAGGGGTCAGTATTAGCGCCAATACTTTTTCTCATATATATGAACGACATGCCAGAGGGAGTGAACAGCTACATAAATCTGTTTGCGGACGATGCAAAACTGTGCAGAGTTATAAAGCAAAAAGAGGATTGTGAAATACTGCAGGAAGACTTAAACAAGATCTGGAAATGGAGCAAAAAATGGGAGATGGAATTCAATGTGGACAAAAGCCATGTCATGGAAATGGGAAAGAGTGAAAGACGACCAGTGGGAATCTATAAGATGGGAGATGGAGTAGAACTAGAAAAAGTAAAAAAGGAAAAGGACTTGGGAGTGACGATGGAAGAAAACAATCAACCGGTAAGCCATATTGATAGAATTTTCAGAGACGTATAATTTGCTAAGGAATATTGGATTAGCATTTCACTATATAGACAAAGAAATGATGAAGAAATTGATAAGTACTATAATAAGTCCCAGATTGGAATATGCAGGAGTTATGTGGACCCCCCATAAAAAGAAACACATTAGGAAGTTGGTGAGACTACAAAAAATGGCTACAAGAATGGTTCCAGAATTTGAAGGGATGACATATGAGGAGAGACTAAATAAAGGCTATGGATCTACCAACCCTGGAACAGAGAAGGGAGAGAGGGGATCTGATACAAGTTTATAAATTGATTAACGGAATGGATCAAGTGGATAATAAGAAACTGATTCTGAGATAAGAATATGACATTCGAAGTACAAGGTCGCATAGTAAAAAACTGAGGAAGGGAAGATGTCTGAGAGATGTTAAAAAATATAGTTTTCCGCAAAGATGTGTTGAGGCTTAGAACAGTTTGAGTGACGAAGTGGTGTCAGCAAAGAGTGTGCATAGCCTAAAAGAAAAATTTGATAAGTGTAGATATGGAGACGGGGCCACACAAGCGTAAAGTCCTGGCCCTGTAAAACTACAACTAGGTAAATACACACACTCTTTTTTCTGTAATGTAAGTTAGCACATTTTACAGGTCCAGTAACTCTGCCAGCCGATAGTGGGGCAAGGCGTGGTTGTGTGACAGCAGGATTACCTGGCAGCCAGTGTCTGGGTCAGCGTAGTATCCGGCACTGTGACCCAGGCAGCGGAAGGGAGTGTCAGGAATAGTCCCCAACAGCGGAACGGTTGCTTCTTTCTGAAAGAGGAAGACAACGGGGACATGACTTTCTCTAATGTTCAATTTTTCTTCCTATTTTCTTTAAGTTCATGCATTTTTCTTTCTATTTTTCTTTAAGTTTGTGCAGCCTTTCAAAAAGCTTTTTTTGAAGAAATTTCCTAACATCTTGGACAATTAATTACAAAAGAATTATGTACATGCAATATTAACATTTTCTTTAGTTGTAGATTGAAAATGTAAAAGCATTTTGAACACAAAAAAATAGCTATTCAGTCTTAAATAGTTATTACATAGGTGCTACATGAATAATAAAACAAATGCCATATCTCAAACATAGCAGGTACAAATTGTATCTCAGTGTAATATACTATTTATCAATATAGTCCATGAAGAATTTTGGCCTTTGGTACCATTTTGAAACAGGAAATCTCATAGTGATTATAATTGAAAGACCAATGTCTATAGTCTTAAAAAATGTATGGTAGCATTCTTTATCTTTTTTTTTTTGTCCTGGCTTATAGCTCCTATAGGTAACATTTAGAGTATTGAAAGTGCTGTTAATCTTCCACCCATTAGTGGTGCAGGCAATTTTATATATAGTGGTGCCCATATTAGGGCCCATATCACCACCCAAGCGCATCTTTAGTGTAACCATCTCGAACCTGGATATCATGGTGACATGTAGGTAACTTTAAACCACTCAACAAATGGTATAGTTTCAAGGCCATACTTGGTGGGATTCTAACTTACGTGTGGACGTTTGCCTGACCCCAATGCCTTCCTTGTGTTATCAACACCAGGATTTATGTATGATGTGAATTTTCTAGTGTGACTTACAGGTGATTTTTCTCTCCTGTGAGATATGTCCAAAATAAAGGCCAAATTTAGGGCTTCAAAATAAGCTACCATACTTTAATATCTTGTACACAGTGTTAGTATGAGCATATTTATGTTGGAATTAATTAACTATTTATGTTGGAATTAATGAACAGTTTTGAATGTTTCTTGTAAGTTTTCCCATATAGAAATAGTATCATACTTGTTACTTGTAATTCAACTAAATATTCATATTCTGTGTTTCAGGAGCTTTCTTTTGCTACTAATATATAATCCATAGCATTATATTAGGAAAGTTATTGGATGTTAAAGTAATAACTACACACAAGTCATTGGGCTACACGGTACTGCAGAAAAGTGGCGAACACTACTTAGGTGATGTTACTTGTTCCCTTCATACACTATTCATACCTCTATCATGTGACACTAACCATATCCCCTAATGAAGCATATTGGCTGCAAAAGAAAGCTGAAACTAAATATGAATGTTGAGTTGAATTACAAGTACCAGCCAGGCATGGTACATAATAAGGAAAAGTTACCAGTAACATTGAAAAATGTTCATTAATTTCAACATAAATATGGTCATAACTAACAGTGTACAAGATACCAAAATATGTGATATTTTATCTTGAAGCCCTCTCCTTGGCCCTTATTTTGATATATGATATGTCCTAATAGTATTTATGGACTATCTCTCAGGAGAGTAAAATCACCTGCAAGTCACACTAGAAAAAATCATGTCATGCATAAGTAGTTGATAACACAAGGAAGGCAAAGAGATAAAGAATGATACCATAAATTTTTGAAGACTATAGACATTGGTCCTTCAATTAATCACTGAGATTTCTTGCCCCAAAATAGTACCAATCAACCCCCAAGCTTATGGATTAATATGATTTGAAATTCTTTAATCTCTACCACCAGCATAACAGAGGCAGCATCTAGATGGTCACCTCGGTCATGGACGTGATGCCATTGCTGCAGGAGGTGAGGGAGTAGAGGAAGAGGAGGAAGAGGAGGTGTGGCAGGCGCCGGTGTGGGTGCTGGATGGAGCCCCAGGGGAGAGGTTGCATGATGTGGCAAGACTGCATCATTGTTGTAGTGGTTGTGATGGTGGCTCCTGCCGAGGCCTCCTGCAGACACCAACAACACTTTCCTGTAAGAAATAAATGTCTGGTCAAGTCTTGTATTGAACAGTGAAAAGAAAATGATACCTCACAACTCAGCAGGAGTATTTTTACCCCTTCATACAGCTTCAGAAACTTATGTGGTGGGGTTTAAAGTAATGAAGACTGTGGCCATTAATCTTTTGACCTCCAAAGACCCTTCGTAATGTCAATAAAATGGTATAATTGTGCACAAATTGCAAAGTAAAAATGTGTACCCAATACGTATTGAAGAGGTTAAAGAAGAGCAGCAACATAAAATACTGTAATCAATCATCATTGGTAACCATCACTGGCATCAGAAGCAATAATTATTGTAATAGAGGTAATTTATAATTAGAGGGAATTGTGAATGATTTCAGTAGTAAAAGATCAGCTTTATTAGTAGTCTGTGTCTTTGTCTTAAAGCCAAAGTTATGCTATCACAGAAAAACAGATACTGATTTATACTGTATTGAATATATCAGAGGGAAAGAGAAAGAGAAATGACACCTATTTACTTTTTTCAGCTCATTTCACAATCATTCTTTAATGAGGTACACATACGTGTTTTTTTTTTTTTTTTTTATGGAATACTGACTGCTATTATGTATTTATGAAATTTAACTAGAACTTGTGGTTAACAAATGGACCTTCACGTCATATTCTTTTACAATCACATATCACAGAACAACCATTCTTTACTGTACTGTGCTGGGCTGTACTACATGAAAATAAATCTTATTCACATGACAGTTTTGCACCACCACGTTAGATTATTGTCACCTGGCTCTGATTTCAACGCATATCAATGCACTAGACTGTACTGGGTTCTCATCATGATCACTGAAAGATCAGGCTGGTCACCGGATGTGTTCTGAAGGTGTTTTGCGTATCGGCAAAGCAGAATGTTTTCAAAAGATATATCTTGAAAAAAAAAAAAAAAAAAATCGCCTAAAACCTACAATAACATCTATTAAGAAATTTTAAACTAAAAATCTGATGTTAGAATAAAATCAGACATGATAACACCTTAGAAACACCTAAATAGTAACTCCTTTAACCATTTCCCTTCCGTTTTTTAATATCACTTAAGAAAAGATTGAACCTCATCTATATGAAAAAATTACTTGTATTCATAAAAAAACAATTGATTGATAGCACGCTGAATGTTACAGAAGACAACAATAGCAAGATTCGAGATGAGACGTCGAAATGCGAGGGCGACAATGGTCCGGCCACGCTTGTGAGCCAAGTTACGTGTTTTGGGAACCTTGAAAAATAAAAATAAACAAAATATAATGAGAAGAGTATGACGAAAAAGTGATAAAAATGGAAGACCAATAATTATATCAAGAACACATTACTCCCTCACCACAACTATTTTTAAAGTCCACAGCTGATTCTTCCGTAAATAACGAGGAAATCTTGTTAATTTTTCATAAGAATACCCGTGTAAATCCGTATAATTTCAGCTAGATACT
>NC_059277.1:15500209-15505209 GCF_017591435.1 Portunus trituberculatus
CAACCACTCAGGCAATCATTTACTCAGGTACCCAAGGAGTCACCCACTCACCTACTCAGCCACTCACTCTCTCAGCCATTCAGGCGCTGCGGCACTGTGGTATGCTATGGGCGGCGGTACAAGTAAAGACATAATGAGCCGCCTTGACTTGGTCCCCGTGGCCTCCTAGTCCGTGGTGGATAGCATCTCTTAATCCGTGACACACGACTGGCTGTGACAAACGTGCTCGGCTTCTTAGGTTTTTTTCCTGCTTAAGAATATGATTTATCAATTCGCATAGGGAAAACGAACGATTGGGTGACATACTATAATATCCTCTGTGCCCCACCAAAGGAACTCAAAGGAAGAACTAACAGCAGCAGTTGCGCCATGGCCCAGCGATGAAACACAAAGGATGAATAAACAGCAGCAGGTCCACAATGGCCCAGCAAAAGAATACAAAAGAAGAACTAACAGCAGCAGGTCCACCATGGTCCACCAAAGGAACACAAAGGAAAGACAAACAAGTCCACCATGGCCCAGGGAAGGACCACAAAGGAAGAACAAACACCAGCAGATCTTTTGGCTCTAAGGTGAGTGAGTGATACTGCACTGCCTATGCACAGCAGAGGCCCGTATTTTCATCGCACAGCTCAGTGACCGTCGCCTTATTTGCTCACCATTCTGTGTGGGAGTGACACATTCATTGAGGCCTATCAGTGACGTGTCGGGAAGAAATACGACGACTGATGCAATAAACTGGAAAGAAGCTTCATCAGATCAAAGAAATAAAAAAATGTAGTTAAAAGGGCACTGGACTGAAGCAACAGAGGGGAAGGAAAGAATAAAAGGCCCACTGAGGTGACAGGCCCTTACGACAAAGCCAAATGGCTTACCCAGAACTGGAAGATGTATTGAGAGAGAGAGAGAGAGAGAGAGAGAGAGAGAGAGAGAGAGAGAGAGAGAGAGAGAGAGAGAGAGAGAGAGAGAGAGAGAGAGAGAGACAAGAACCAGAACTTTACGCATGAATGAAATTACGTCAACACAAATAAGAGCGAAGCCATAGAGAACAGAAATGACATATGGCAGATGAACACTTTTGGTGACCAGTATTCTTCCTTCACAAACAAAATCAAATCTACAACACACACATACATGCACATGCACACTCACACGCACACGCACATGCACATACAGAAGCATCAGTAAATTCACAACCAACGTAGATGAGACACGAAGGTAGGTATGTTCATAAAGGGACTGCCACGTGTTGGCCTGATGGCCTCTTGCAGCCTCCCTCATTTTCTCATGTTCTTACGTTCTTAAGTCACCGCGTCCTCGCCGACCCGCGAAGCAGTGCCACCGCCACCACCATCACCATCATCACCGCCACCACTACCACCACCACCACCACCACCAACCAGCCGCTGAGTGCCTGACCTCCCCCCGAGCCTAACCCCTGACCTCTCGCAGCCGCAGAGTCCAGCGGTGGAAAGTTGGAAGGTGAGGCAGAAGGTCAGGTATGCTGATTAGGCCCACAGGTATAGCGTGCAGGTGAATCTCGGTTCATGATGGTCGAGTGAAAGCTGTACAAGTCTTTTGTTGGAGCCGCGTTGTGCAGGGCATCGGCATCGGCATCGGCAGCGGCAGCAGCAGCAGCAGCAGCCGCCAGTCGCATGCACTACCCAGTGCATTATATAGACAAGACAGTTACGTATGAAGTCTGGCAAGAAGAGGCTGCTGAAGCCTGAGTCTAACGGCAAAGCCTGATGTATCATAATGTACATTTGATGAGCAATTTCTATGCGATGAAAATCTCGAAGGGAGACTGTGAGGAATAAATATGAAAAAAAAAAAGTCTTGATTGAAAACATGTTTCTCAGATGTAAATTTCTTGTCTCAGCGAGCGGGAAAGTTTTATGAGCAATTCAATGAGTGTTAAACTGAAGGCCTCTGTTTATTTTTCACTGGCTCGTTTGGCTTTAAAGTAATAAAAACAATCAAATGCAAAACTGAACACCTCTTTACATTCTCTTCATACTCCTCGCTGGCATAATTTTAGACTTAAGAAAAACAACAGAACCAATGCACAAAATAAACACCACAGAAACACATTTGCTGCGTGGAGAGTTTAAGGTTACACCCAGGCCAGGCCAGGCCAGGCCAGGCAGTGACGATCTGATCTTAACACAGCCGCATAACGCACTGTGCTTGTCAGGGACAGGTGACTGAATAGATTTACACTCGGGGATAGTGTGGCAAGATGGCAGGGAGACAGAGAGGTAGAAAGGCAGGGAAGCAGGAAGGTATGGAACGACGAAGTAAGGCAGATACGGAGGGAGTGTGGTAGACAATGGAGACAGGGTAGCGGTACACAGGCAGATAGCGAGGCAAGGAAACAATTAAGTATACAAGGAGGTAGGGAGACGAGAAGACATAAGGAAAGAGGCAGGCAGGCAGATAGACAGACAAACAGACAAACAGAGAGACAGAGAGACAGACAGACAGACAGACAGGGCGGAAGGCAGACAGTCCGGGAGATAGTACAATACGGGCCCGGAGACATACAGGAAGAGATAGAGGCGAATGATTACTTCGATTTTGTTATATTTTACTGTATATGAAAATATTGAGAGAGAGAGAGAGAGAGAGAGAGAGAGAGAGCGCCTAACACTACGTGCAACCAATGTCAGTCTGTCCTCCCGCTTCTCACACAAGATGTCTAACCTGTTATCAGTGTCGCGGATCTATCATTTTTACCGGTAATGGACAATGGTGAAGGATTACAAAATTAAATGGAAAAAAATATTAATTGCTGCTCCTCAAAAAAGTAAGGCAAGGTAACAAGCACTCTCTCCCCCCATGCCCTGCCTCCATGCCAAGACTGGCAATGCATTCAGTAACACACATCTCACTTGGAAAATACAAGTATGCCGGCAACTCAACACAACACTGGGAAGCAAACTGGGCTGAGGTAAAAGCTACTTGTGTTATCTTTCCTTCAACACCAGACAGTCTTTGTCCTTTCACTCTGCCACGGTGATTGTAAATACTCGCTTAACCCTCCAGTCTTTATATCATAGCTTTCAAATGTTCTTTTTACGATTGCTAGTTTTAAACTCGTAGCTACGGTTCAGTTTCTCTTAATATTCTTGATTTCAAATGCATATTTTTCCAATGTTTCTTGCTATGTAAATTTTTGCAGGTACTGTACATATACTTATTACAAATCTATGTCCTTTTAGAACACACGGAAGTGCGGTGGCTGCGGTGGAAGTGACCGTGCAATGTTATTCTCATATCAGATTGACATCCCTTTCAATAAATATATATGAAAAGAGGCTCAATTCCCTCACTTTTTCTCCCTCAGCTTTCTCGTATGAGATGAAGAAACACGGAGGTTAGAGTCGCTAGCTAATCTGTCCTGCTCTGTATACCAGACTGACAGACAACACAGCGGATGGCGTGTCTAGTTCCCTCACTCTCTTAGCTGTCTTGTGCGACATGGTGTAGTACCGTGGTTAGAGGAATAGGCAAATGACTATAATAAGGAGGTAACTAACTACATACTGCTGCCTATACATCAAGCTGACATCCTCCTTTAAAACATAGAGGATGGGATGGCCAGTCCCCCTCCCCTCACTCCTCTTCTAGTTGCCTCATACGTCACGAAGGGGTACTGTAGTTAGAGGAGAAGGTAACCAACTATAAGTATTGGTGTTTATATGCCAAGCTGACATCCCTTTTGAAAATATAGAGAATGGGGTTCCTAGGTCCTTCACTCCTCTTTTAATTGCCCAATATGGCACGCAAACATGGGGTAATTAGAGATTGACGCAACTAATTGTAAGAATTGTGACGCAACTAATTATAAGTATTGTTATCTATAAACAAACGGATGTCTCTTTCATAAATGCACATTGGAAGCGAGGCTCGGTTCCCTCATTCCTCCTAATTCCGTTGCCTAGACTTTTGGCTAACTCTATTTGAACTTTAAGGGAACTGGCAATCAAGTGGGCCTTTTTTTTTAATATTTTTGCTGCTCTTGGCTGGTTTATCCTCTTGCATAAAAAAAACGAAAAAAAAAAAAAAACGCACCAGTAAGGTGGTTACAGAAGGAAGTACGGACTAAAAGTGTTTTGCCTACAACCCAGCCTCGCATCCCTTGAACACAGAGGAAGAGGGTGCCAAGTCTCCGTACTACTCTTAGTCGCCTTGTATAACATGGAACAGTGCCGCGGCTAGAAGAGGAGGCAGGTAGTATGTACTGGTGTGCCCACGCCTCCCTCTTCCTCTCAAGGGAGGCTCAAGGTGAACTGGTTGTCTCAGTTCTTCCTCCCGCCGCGAGGGTTGGCTGTCAGGGGTCGAGGACAAATCACAGCTGCGAGACTCTGGGAGCACAGGGGCACACTGGGGCACAAAGGGATAAAGAAGGGTATACCAGGGCACACGCAAGGAAAACAGAGGCACACAGGAGCACACAGGGGCACAAACCTGGGTAGAGAAGGGCACACAAGGATACACGCATGGCCACACAATCGGACACATGGGTACACAGGGGCACACACGAGTGCAGAAGGGCACAACAGGGCACACAAGGATACACAGGTCAAGTCACTTCTAGCAATACCTTAAACGAACAAATTTTGCTTCATATCACAGCAGAATGTCTCACGATAACACGATACCACAACACCATGCTGCAACACCACAACACACCACACCGCACCACACCACCACACACCAAAACATTGCATCACCTACATCACAACACAACACCACCATATCCTATCACCATACCACACATTACATGGCATCACATAACCGTCACCACACCACCACATTACATCATCTCCATCATAACAGCATGCACGCATCTGTGGACCGGTGTTCTGCGTGACTCCCTTTACTCCACAGAGAGAGAGAAAAAAAGAAACATTGAAAAAAGGTTATTGTTCTTTTTTACCTTTGACGTAATATGGATCCCATGCAACTCACTCCTTCACGCACGCACACGCACA
>NC_059277.1:15522709-15562709 GCF_017591435.1 Portunus trituberculatus
AAAATATGCGAACACATTACTGATGGAACATTTGAAAGGAGGAAAGAAAAGGTAAATTTAGTAAAGCCATAACATAACAGAATAAATTAAAGAAGATGAATGACTAAGAAAAAAATAAGTACCGTAAAAGAAGCAAAAATGAAAAGAGCAAAATATATATAAAAACAAGAGAAATACGTAATCGATAACTGGAAGAAAATGAAAATGTAAGAAATATGATAATGATGGAGTACTTAGAAAGAAAGAAAAGAAAACTGCAGCAAGGAAGACAGAATTTAACTGCACAGAAAGAAAAGAGAGAAGAGAGAAGACAAGTACGGTTAACCCCTTTAGTACCATGACGCGTTTCCATATTCATTCTGCTTAGTATCTGGTGATTTTATACAGCTTCAGAAATTTATGTGGGGATTAAAATAGTGAAGACTCTGGCCATTATTCTTCTGACCTCCATAGACCCTTCATAATGTCAATAAAATGGTCCAATCCTACAGAAAACTCTAGGTGAAAATGCGTCCCATTATTGAAGAGAGTAAAGAAACAAGTACGAAGAGAAAAAAGTAAAAGAAAAAAAAGACTTACTAGACAAACACAATAAAATACTTGGAAGGAAGAAAAAGGAAAACGAGTTACGGGAAATATCACACAGCTGAATAAAAAGGAAAAAAAAAAGTAGATGAATACATAAAGGAAACATGAAAAAAGAGAAAAAAATAACAAAAACAGGAAAGACTTAATAGAGAAGCAAAAAAAAAAAAAAATATACACAAACAAATGAGAAAATTTGATGACAAAAACACGTAGATAACTGGAAAGAAGGAAAATAAAAAAAAACTAAATAAATTAATAACAATGATGATGAGTTCAAGCAATCAAAGGAGAAAGAAAACGGAAAAGAAAGAAAAAAGTAATAAGAGGGAAGACAAAAGAGGAAGAGTGACAAAAAACGAGAGATGAGTACGGTATATATCTAATGACGTAACCTTGGCCTATCACGACGCGCCTTGCTGTGTCACGTGACTTCCACCTTTGTAATTCCTCGACCTTTGTAATTCCTCCTGCAAAAAGCGCAAGTGATTTTTTTTAACCGTCAAGTGAATCTAAACGAAAGGGAAAGGACGTGTAAGGGGGGAAAGGTGGAAAAAACAGTACGTGAGTGTTTTTCTGCACGAGGGAAGGAAAGCGTAAAGAAGCGAGGGATGTAAAAATAGAATAAAAAAGATGGGGAAGACAAGGAAAATAAATTAAAGAAGCAAAGGAAAGTCAAGGAAATAAGCGCAAAGTAACAATAGAAAGACGAATAAATTAAAATAGAAAGAAAAGAAGAGGAATGATAAAAATAAAAAATAAAGAAGGGAAAAACGAGGAAATAAGAAGAAAATTAGAGAAAGACAAGAAAACAAGTAAAATAAACAAGGTAAAAACGAGAAAAAATAAGAAAAAAGAAAGGAAAAATGAGAAAACTAAAAAAAAGTAAACAAAAGGAAAAACAAGAAAAAAAACAGACGAAAATATAAGCAAGTAAATAAAAGAGGCAGAGACGAAAAAAAAATTAGAGAGTAAACAAGGGAAAGACGAGGAAATAGAAAAATAAACAAGGTAAAAACAAGGAAATTGAAAAAAAGTGAAGATAGGAAAAATGGGGCCAAAGAAAAAAACAAAGACGAAAAAAGATGATAAAGAAGGGAAAGAGAAAAATAAGACGAAAATAAAGAAGGGAAGACCACGAAAAAGAGTAAACAAAGCAAAAATAAGCAAATGAAAACAAAAGAAGTGAAGAGGGAAAGATGATAGCGTCCAACAAACACATTTAATTGAAAGTGAGACAAGACGCGTGAGAAATTTTGTATAAGGAAAGTGAAAATAGTGAAAGGAAGAAAGGACACGTTAACTCTCTCACTGCCATACAAGACTGACAGCCCCGCCCCGCCACGCCCCCGCCCCGCCCCGCCCCGAGAGAGAGAGAGAGAGAGAGAGAGAGAGAGAGAGAGAGAGAGAGAGAGAGATCTTCAGCGAAATTATGACAACAGGTAAGATATACGTGGAATTTTTATACGCATCTTAGGAAGAAAAAAAAAGTGAACTTTTAAGCAGCCAAATGAAAATGAAAGAAATAAAAAAGAAATGAAAAATGAACAGGTCAAAAAGTAGAAAAAAAATAACATCAACATCCGCATCTTCAAAAACACAAGATCTGAAAATAAAAATGGAAGAACACTTTTAAGACTACATGAATACACACGCAGAAAACACAAACACACACACACACACACACACACACACACACACACACACACACACACACACACACACACACACACACACACACACACACGCACACAAAGAAAAAAAAAGTAAAGACCATCTATTAATACTTAAGAGAAAAAAAAACTTTTGACGCAAGCAAAAATAACAAAGAATAATAAAAGAACAAGAAAAAAAAAAAAAACGCAAAGAAGATACAAAACTGACCACCACAAACAGGTGTACTGTACTACGCACATAGGCAGGTAAGTAGGCATGTAGGCAGGTAAGCCGGTAGCAGGTAAGCAAGTATGTAGGTAGGTAGGCAGGCAAGTCATAGCGGCGGGAATTATGGTGAAAGGTAAGCCTCATGAAACAAGGTAATTTATGAACAGATTGCTATTGTTTGGCGGGGAATACATTGAGAAATAAAGGATCGCACACGTTACTTTCACCGCCAGGATAAACCCTTGAGTCGTCCTTCCCCGGGGCGACTGACGGCCCCGCCCCGCCCAGCTCCCCTTAGAGAGAGAGAGAGAGAGAGAGAGAGAGAGAGAGAGAGAGAGAGAGAGAGAGAGAGAGAGAGAGAGAGAGAGAGAGAGAGAGAGAGAGAGAGAGAGAGAGAGAGAGAGAGAGAGAGAGAGAGAGAGAGAGAGAGAGAGAGAGAGAGAGAGAGAGAGAGAGAGAGAGAGAGAGAGAGAGAGAGAGAGAGAGAGAGAGAGAGAGAGAGAGAGAGAGAGAGAGAGAGAGAGAGAGAGAGAGAGAGAGAGAGAGAGAGAGAGAGAGAGAGAGAGAGAGAGAGAGAGAGAGAGAGAGAGAGAGAGAGAGAGAGAGAGAGAGAGAGAGAGAGAGAGAGAGAGAGAGAGAGAGAGAGAGAGAGAGAGAGAGAGAGAGAGAGAGAGAGAGAGAGAGAGAGAGAGAGAGAGAGAGAGAGAGAGAGAGAGAGAGAGAGAGAGAGAGAGAGAGAGAGAGAGAGAGAGAGAGAGAGAGAGAGAGAGAGAGAGAGAGAGAGAGAGAGATCTCCCGCGAAATTATTGTGACAACAGATAAGATATACGAGGAAGAGGAGGAGGAGGAGGAGGAGGAGGAGGAGGAGGAGGAGGAGGAAAGATGGGTAAGAGGTATAATTAGAAAGGAAAAATTTGATTTAAGCTCTCGTTGTAAATGTATGTTTTTATGTATGTGTGCACTGTAAAGTAATTATGTATGCAAAGGAAAGGCATTTATACATAAAGCCTTAAGGTAGACATATACACTGAAAAAATACATATTTTATAACAACCAGACGGTCTTTCACACGAAAGAAATAAATACAGATAAATAAAATCAATCTTGCGCTACAAAGATCATGACTGACTGACTGACTTAATGGCAAGATCATAACACAGAAAACACTAGCTGACTCACTGACCGACCGACTGACTAACTGCTTGACTGATCAACTGACTAACAACTGACAATATCATCGAAAACTAATTAAATGACTGACTGACTTTTTTTTATGTTATAGCCTATAGCGCCTGTAGGCATACTTGAAGAGTATGCCTACAAGCACTAGCGGCGCAGGCAACTTTATCTATAGTGGTATCCATATTTAGGGCCCATATCATCACCCAAGCGCATCTTTGGTGTAAGGCAATTACACCTCCACCTGGAACATGGGTATCATGGTGACATGTAGGTAACTTTAAACCACTCGACAAATGACAGTTTCAAGGCGGCACGCGATGAGATTCGAACCTACGCAGGGACGTCTGTCCGATCCCACGCTCACCACCTTATCCACTACGTCACCGCTTCCCAGACTGACTGACTGGCAAGATCATAACATACCGAACACTAGCTGACTGACTGACTGACTGACTGACTGATTGAAACCTTACTCTTTTTTGCAACACTTAAGACACTCCACACGACAAATCTTTCTTATATATAATCACTAACAGCCACTCACACAACTCTTTTGCTCGACTCTTAAACACTAATGCAACTCTAAAAACAAAGACGCCCACAGTACACTAAACCTCTTTAACATTTCTGTACTCAAACAAATGCAATGTGTACAAAGTCGAGTATTACTGTAGACGAAAAGAAAAAAAAAAAGTACAAACTCTTGAAAGTTTGCATCAGATAAAATAACATCTAAAGAATCATTCAAATTTTTATACTCATGAAAAAAAAGACAATTTGTAATAAACTTAAGTTATATTTTTCTACATCCTAAAACAACAAGAAATAAAACCCTGCTAATATCTCTCTTATCATTACAAGCAAGAAAAAAGAAAAGAGAATAAAAGACATTTGAATTTTTCGGAAGCTTAATAAAAGATGACTATAGAAATTCAAATAGTGTTGTTCGGAGGCCAAAGTGTTTTAATAGTAAGCGTCTGTCTATTGGTAAGCTAGGTAAGTATTTTGCTCTCTCTCTCTCTCTCTCTCTCTCTCTCTCTCTCTCTCTCTCTCTCTCTCTCTCTCTCTCTCTCTCTCTCTCTCTCTCTTCCCGCTGTTTTTCATAAAGATTCCTTCGCTTCCGTTGTCCACATATTTGAAGTAATTTCGTACCCTTTCCTTTCCCTTCTCTCTCTCTCTCTCTCTCTCTCTCTCTCTCTCTCTCTCTCTCTCTCTCTCTCTCTCTCTGATCCTTGACCATTTCCTCTACTGACTCACTTTTTTTTTTTTTCCTTTTGGTTTAAAGTTTACATATTTCCTGCATCTCTCTCTCTCTCTCTCTCTCTCTCTCTCTCTCTCTCTCTCTCTCACCATTTTCTTCCCTCCGCTGGCTCACATTTTCTTTTCTTTTTATTTTTATTCTTCCTTTCTGATCGTAAGTTTACTTTCATACTGCAGCCGCGACGCCAACCCCTCCCCTCTCTCTCTCTCTCTCTCTCTCCCCAGGCCATAGCTTCCACGAAATTCAAGATTGCCTCCCATAACTTCATGTTGAGGTCCCTTCTTTTCTCCCCCCCCCACACTCCCTCTTCCTCTCCCTCTCTCTGCGTTCCTCCCCCCTTTCTAGCCTGCAACATTCCTCTCTCTCTCTCTCTCTCTCTCTCTCTCTGGTTGTTTATTAAGGACAGTTCCATGTTCAAACTCAAGCTGGAAAAGAGCGTAACATCTTCAAAACGGGACGGTTGTTGTGTAACTTTCTTCCCTCCCTCCCTCCCTCCCTCTCTCCCCTTGATGGTCTCTCCTACTTCACCTCTTGTCTTCCCTCTCTCCCTCCCTCCCGCTGTATCTCCTTGCCTCCCTCCCTCCATCTCTCCCTCTCTTGTCTCTACTCCTTCCTGCGTGTCTACTCTCCTCCCCCTATGCTCTCTCTCTCTCTCTCTCTCTCTCTCTCTCTCTCTCTCTCTCTCTCTCTCTCTCTCTCTCTTACACACGCTCACACAAATACTCTCTCTCTCTCTCTAGCAGTTTCTCCTTTCTCCCGAACCGGATGAGGAGGGAAGGGAGGGAGATCAGGAGGAAGAAATCGGGTCTTTAGGGAAGGGAGGGGAACTGGAGGGAAAGTAGGGGAACTGGAAGGAAGGTAGGGGTGAAGGGAGGGAAGGGAGGGGGGGTTGGAGGGAAGGGAGGGGGCTGGAGGGAAGGGAGGGGCGGTGGAGGGAAGGAAGGGGTGTAAGGAGGGAAAGTAGGGGAACTGGAGGGAACGGAGGAGAGCTGGAGGGAAGGGAGGGGTACTGGAGGGAAGGAAGGGAATAAGGAGGGAAGGGAGAGGTGGAAGGAAGGAGTTGGAGAGAAGGGAGGGAAACTGGAGGAAAGGGAGGGAGTTGGAGGGAAGGGAAGGATACAGGAAGGAAGGGGGGAAACTGGAGGGAAGGGAGGGGGAACTGGAGGGAAGGGAGGGGGAACTGGAGGGAAGGGAGAGGAAACTGTAGGGAAGGGAGGGGAAAGGAACAGAAGGAAAGCGGAGGGAAGGAAGGGGTGAAAGGAGGGAAGGGAGAGGTACTTGAAGGAAGGAGGGGGTGTAAGGAGGGTTGGGAGGCGGTATAGGGGGTCGAGCAGGGTCGGGGAGGGGATCGAATGTTGGCCTCACAGTGTTTCCAATCGCTTATCCGCGCCATCTCTTCTACAGCTTCTTACCGAGTCCTCCCTCTCCGCGGCTCCCTTGTCTGGGGCGGCGCGGGTTATCGTATCAAGACATCGGCTATTGCAGTGTTTCTTTTCTTTTTTCCTGTATTGTATCTTCTGTGGTGCTTTTTTCCTGGTTTTCCTTTTTTTTCCTTTGTTTTCTTAGTTTTCTTTTTTCATTTTTTTCATTTTTTATTTTCTTAATTTTCCTTTACTTTATTTGTTTTTTATTTTCCTTTATTTTCATTATTCTAATTTAATTTCTTTGTTCCTTTAATTCCTTAATTTTCTTTTTCCTTTATTTTCTTGTTTCCTTTATTTTCTTAGTTTTTCTTTATTTTCTTTTTTCCATTTTTATTTTCATTTATTTTTCTTTTCTTTTCTTTTCTTTATTTTTCTTCATTTTCCTTTACTTTATTATTTGTTTTCTTAATTTTCCTTTATTTTCCTTTAATTCCTTCATTTTCTTTTTCCTTTATTTCCTTTTTTTTCCTTAGTTTTCTTTATTTTCATTATTTTCCTTTATTATTCTGTAATGTGTCATCTTTTTCGTCCTAGTTTTGTTTATCTATTTTTCATCCATTTACTGTTTCGTGTGTTTTTTTTTTTAAGTATTTCTTTTCTATGTTGTGTTTTTCTCATGTTGTGTTTCCCTTTCCTTGTGTTTTCCTTATTACTGTCTTGCCTTTTTTATGTGTTTTTCCCAGTAATGTTTTCCTTTTTTGCAGTAAGTTTCATCTTTACGTGTTTTCCTCATTAATGTTTTGATTTTTTTCTTTTTCCAGTAATGTAGTTTTTCCAGTAAATTTCATCTCTTCCTGTGTGTTTTTCTGTTGATATTTTCCTTTTTGAGTATTTTTTGCCCCGTAATCTTTTCCTTTTCATGTGTTCTTCTAATGATTGTTTTTCTTTTTCAGTGATTTTCATTTTTACGTGTGTTTTTCTGTTCATATTGTTTTTTTTTTGTCTAATAATATTTTCCTTTTTATATGTTTTTTTTTAATGTTTCCCTTTGCGTTTTTCCATAATAATTTCCTTTTTGGTTTTCTTGATTATTTTTTCTATTTTTCCTTTTTCTTAATAACGTTTTCCTTTTCCTGAGTTTTTTCTAGCAATATTTTCCCTTTCGTGTGTCTCCTTCAATAACATTTTCCTTCATTCATTAATATTTTCCCTTTTGTGTTTCACTGGGTTGTATTTTCATTAGGTTAATATTCCCCTCTGTGTCCATATGGAAAAAAAAATTAGATCTGATATTTTTTCACGACTTTTTATAATCAAGTGTTGAGGTGTCAAAAGTTTTCAGTCAGTCTTTTCAATCCGTCAGTCAGTCAGTCACTCAGTCAGTCAATCGGTCAGTTAGTGAGTGAGTCGGTGTGTCAGGAAGTTAGTCAGTCAGTCAGTCAATCAGCCAATCAATCAGTCAGCCAGTCTGTCAGTCAGTCAGCCAATCAGTCAGTCAGTCAATCATTCTTTAATTCGTTTATGTTATTGGCTAAGATTTCTGTTAACAATTATCACTACGAGTTCATTTTTTTCCGCTACATATAATTGCTAAGCCAACTTCAAAACAACGAGAGGAAAAGGGAAAAGAAGAATTCAACCACCACCAGTACCTCCACCACCACCATCACCACTATCACCACCACCACCACCACAAATCATGATCCAATTTCGTTAGTCTTGCCAATACAAAAAAAAAAAAAAAAAAAAATTCCTGGAAGCGATCAATACTTCACACTTGTAATATGCAAACGTTTCCTACTCCAAATTTCGAATGCAAATAGTCTTCCACACATCACAGAGATAACAGTATATACGAGTCTCCTCAGTCTCTCTCTCTCTCTCTCTCTCTCTCTCTCTCTCTCTCTCTCTCTCTCTCTCTCTCTCTCTCTCTCTCTCTCTCTCTCTCTCTCTCTCTCTCTCTCTCTCTCTCTCTCTCTCTCTCTCTCTCTCTCTCTCTCTCTCTCTCTCTCTCTCTCTCTCTCTCTCTCTCTCTCTCTCTCTCTCTCTCTCTCTCTCTCTCTCTCTCTCTCTCTCTCTCTCTCTCTCTCTCTCTCTCTCTCTCTCTCTCTCAGGGCCATCACCACAATCCTGGAACTTTCCACGCCATTATTAAAACCCTATTGTTGAGGCACACGTGACTCGCGGTGCCTCTGCCTTTCTCGCCTCCGTCAGCCTCCGTGTGTCCGTCCGTGTGTCCTTAGGTGTCTAGAGAGAGAGAGAGAGAGAGAGAGAGAGAGAGAGAGAGAGAGAGAGAGAGAGAGAGAGAGAGAGAGAGAGAGAGAGAGAGAGAGAGAGAGAGAGAGAGAGAGAGAGAGAGAGAGAGAGAGAGAGAGAATGTTGATGGTGCTTTTACTACTATTGTTGTTGTTGTTGTTGTTGTTGCTGCTGCTGCTACTATTACTACCACCATCACCATCATTACTACTGCTGCTGTTTCTGCTATTTCTACTTCTACTGCTACTACTACTACTAATGATGATAACTAGTTGACCTACACATGGCAATCCTTACATCAAACATACCTGCACATATACATCTACTTTCCCATTCCTCCTCCTCCTCCTCCTCCTCCTCCTCCTCCTCCTCCTCCTCCTCCTCCTCCTCGTCCTCGTCCTCGTCCTCCTCCTCTTCTTACTTCTCCTCCTCCTCCTCCTCCTCCTCCTCCTCCTCCTCCTCATTCTCCTCCTCCTATCACATCTACCACAACCACTACCAATCACCACCACTCACTACCACCACCACCCCACCACCACCATCGTCATTACGACCACCACCACTACCACCACTACCACCACCACCTTTGTTATCTGCACCAGCGAACGTCATGTCATCATCATGTCACGACCTTCACCCGCACCACCACCACCACCACCTCCACTTTGCCCCGCCCCGGTGACCTCTCCCATATGCGCGTGACCTGGCTTGGGTGCCGTGACCTGAGCCAAACAGGGCCAGGTGTCACGGCCCGCTTTTATTACACCGACAAAGACAAGCAGGAGAAGCAGAGATGGCTAAGGAAGGCATGGGAGGCAAGGGAGTAAGTGGCCTGGGGGAGAGGAGGGGGGAAGGAGGGAAAGTAAGGATGGAAGGGAGATTAAAAGATGGACAAAGGGAGGAAGGGATGGAGGGAGAAATGCACGAAATGAGGGAGATTCAGATAGGAAGGAAGGAAGGAGAGAGAGGATTGGAGGGAAGCAGGTGGTCTTTAGGGAGGAAGGGAGAGGAGGGAGGGAAGAAAAATTAGATGGACAGAAGGTATATATGGAGGGATAAATGCAGTAAAAGGGAAGAATGAAGGGAAAAATGAATGGTAAGGGAGGGAGAGGGAGAGGAGGAGGAAAATAGGGAAGATTAAAGGGATCATGGTTATGGAGGAAAAAATTTGTCCAGCAGTGAAAGTGTCAAAGGAACAAAGGTATAACAGTAAAGAGGGAAAGAAGGATGGAGGTATAAATGTGGGAGACGGAGAGAGAGAGAGAGAAAACAGAGGAGGACGAGAGGGAAAAATATTAATGGAAGAGATTAAAGGAAGGAAAGGAGGGAAAATGCAGGGAGAGAGAGAGAGAGAGAGAGAGAGAGAGAGAGAGAGAGAGAGAGAGAGAGAGAGAGAGAGAGAGAGAGAGAGAGAGAGAGAGAGAGAGAGAGAGAGAGAGAGAGAGAGAGAGAGAGAGAGAGAGAGAGAGAGAGAGAGAGAGAGAGAGAGAGAGAGAGAGAGAGAGAGAGAGAGAGAGAGAGAGAGAGAGAGAGAGAGAGAGAGAGAGAGAGAGAGAGAGAGAGAGATATGAAAGAAAATATGAATGGAAGAGAGACTGAGGGATAAATAGAGGAAACGAAAGATGAAGAAAGAAAAATGATGGAAAAATGCAAGAAAAAAAAGGAGAAAGAGAAGAATAGAGGAAAGAAGGGATGGAGAAAAGTAGACTAGGAAAAGAGATTAAAGGAGGAATAAAAGAAGGAAAGGAGATATAAAGAGAGGAAAATGTAAAAAAATGTAGGAAAGGAAGGAGAGAAGGAAGGAAGAGATGGAGGAAAATAAATGAAAAATCGAGATTAGAGGAGGAATAAATGGAGGAAAGGACAGATAGAAAGAAGGAAAGAAGGAAAAGAAAGGAAAGGAGAAGAGAGACTGAGATGGAAGATGAGAGGAGACAAGAGATGGAGAGAAGGAAAACAGAGAGAGAGAGAGAGAGAGAGAGAGAGAGAGAGAGAGAGAGAGAGAGAGAGAGAGAGAGAGAGAGAGAGAGAGAGAGAGAGAGAGAGAGAGAGAGAGAGAGAGAGAGAGAGAGAGAGAGAGAGAGAGAGAGAGAGAGAGAGAGAGAGAGAGAGAGAGAGAAAGACAGAGACAGAGAGACAGACAGACAGAGACAGACAGAGACAGAGAGACAGATAGACAGAGAGAAACAGAAACAGAGACAAAAAGAGAGAGAGAGAGGCCGGAAGACAAATGGATACAGGACAGTGGACAGGAATAGAGAGTACGTGACAGGTGTTTGGGGGAAGGCGGACAGAGGGCTCGTTGGCTGGGGACAGGTGAGATCGGCTTCAAAGGCTTCACCGCTTCACCTGACATGTTACGGTAATGCGCGGACCACCTGGAGAGACGGGGCACAGGTGGGGGGGTGGGGTCTGTAGGTGGTCTGGGGTGGAAGGGTGAAGGGAAGAGGGAGGGAGACAGGTGGTATGGGGAGGGGAGGAGAGGAAAGGATTTTTTTTGGTCACGTGGGAAAGTTATGGAGGAGGAGGAGGAGGAGGAGGAGGAGGAGAGCTCATGAACAAAGAAAAGGGAGATTTGCCTGACCTAGTATTACTCAGAACGCGAAATACGAGGACGAGAGAGAGAGAGAGAGAGAGAGAGAGAGAGAGAGAGAGAGAGAGAGAGAGAGAGAGAGAGAGAGAGAGAGAAGCTGATACTTTTCGTGATCTACTTTCAAGATGGCGGCGGGGGAGGACAAAGTGGGGAGAGAGGTAGAAGGGCGAGGGAGAATAAACTATAAGAGAATTATAAGAAAAGGAAAAAAGGGGCAAGGAATAAGGATCAGAGGTTAAGAAAAGGTGGCAATAAGGAAGAGGAGGAGAAGCAAGGAAGGAAGGAAGATAATGAAGAAGAGAGGCAAGGAAGAGAAAAACACGGTAATACAGAGAAAAGGAGAGAAGGAAGAGGCAAGGATGGAGAGAGGTAGGAATACGAGATATGATAAAGAAGGATGAAATAAGAGAGAGGGAAATAAAGAAGGGAAACACTGAAAAGAGCTATGAGAGCAGGTAGACATTGAGAGTAAGGAGCTCATAAAGAAGGAGGATAAAGAAGTTAGAGAGGAATAATTAAGAAAAGAGAAGCACTGACAAAAAAAAAAAAAACCCACTGTAACGAAGAAAGGAAGAGGCTGAGAATAAGTTGATTAAAGAAGGAGAAAGAAATACGAAGAGAAGAGCAAATAAGGAAGGAGAAACACTGAGAAAAAGAATAGTAAAGAAAGAAGAGAGGTTGAAGCAGGGAGAGGCTGAAAATAAGTCGATAAAGACGGAGAAAGAAATACGAGGAGGGGAGTAAATAAGGAAGAAGAAACACTAAAAATGAAAAAAAAACAGGAAGAGGCTGAGAATAAGAAAGTATATGTGAGGAGTAATATGGAAGGGAGACACTGAAGGGAGAACAGCAACAAGGGAAGCACAGGTTAGGAGAACAGGGAGAGAGAGGACATAAGAGTGCTGATAAAGAGGAGACAGACGGTGGTAAGGATGAGCAGGGCAGGAATTAAAAGTTGAAAAATGGCGGCAAAGCTGAGGGTAGAATAAAAAAAATGGCGGCAAAGTTGAGGATTGAATAGAAAAGTGGCGGCAAAGTTGAGGGCAGAATAGCGAAGTAGAGGCAAAGTTGAGGATTAGAGAATGAAGTGACGGCAAAGTTTAGGGCAGAACAGAGAAGTGGCAGCAAAGTTGAGGGCAGAATAGAGGAAAAGCGGCAAAATTGAGGGCAGAACAGAGACGTAGCGGCAAAGATGAGGACTAAATAGAGAAGTAGCGGCAAAGTTAAGGACAGCATTGACAAGTATCGGGAAAGTTGAGGAATGGATTCATAGACGATTCGGAAAGTTGAGCATTGGATTCTTAAACGCTTCAGAAAGTTGATGCCTGAACTCTTAAAAGCTTCTTTTTTCATCGACATTGTTCTCAAAAGCCACTGAAATTATTAGTCGCTTTCACATGAGTGCTTTTCTAGTCAGTGACGCATAACACTAAGCTGTCACTATAACCACAAGAGCACCAATGAAAACTCTAACAACATCCACTAGAGTCTGTTGGAATAGGTTAGGTAATGATGCAGAATACCAAGCAATCACTGCCATCATGAAAACACCATTGAAATTTTACAGCTTCCACTAGAGCTTGTCATGTGCTGTTAGGTTATCGCAGAATACTTAAACTATCACTATCTCTATGAAGGCACGAATGAAAACGGTAACAGTCTCCACTAGAGCTAGTAATGTTATGTTAGAGTTAGACAACTGCAGAATACGTAGGCATGTGCACTATCAACATGAAAGCACGTCTAAAAACCAACAGGGGCCACAGTAGAGACCATTAAGTTAGTTTTTCACTGTTATGTAAAAGTGATATGCAGAGGTACTACAAAATTGCTGAAAAAGAGCTCTCTGAAGATGCCACTCATTAAACAATTAAAACCGAAAAGATTATCCAAAATTAGAGGTTACATAAGAAAATAGATGTGAGTAGCAAGAAGGTGTCAGGTTTACACGCGACAGTGTCTGCATGAAATACCCTTACGCATCTCCAATGACGCAGAAATTTTAAGCAATTCTTGCCACCATGACAGTATTTTTGAAACGATAAAAAAAAAGAAAGAAAATACTTAAAAACTTCCATTTGAAAAAGGATCTTAAAACCTCCATTATTCAGTTACAGGTAGCAGACATTCGGCGCTTCTCTTTGGCAATACTACTGACATAACTTCTGCTTGATAACTCCGCTACCACATTCAAAGACCTCTATTTGAAGTTGCACGAGTTCTAAAGGACTCCTTCTATTAACAATATTGCTACATTATTCAGAAAAGTACCCTTGATAACCGGAAAAAATCATCTCTGTGGTCACTGGAATAGTTGTGGTGAGAGAGCAACGCGTTTCAGACTACAGCACTGTGCAAGTCGCATTGCGGTGCCGGTGGGAGAAGAGGCGGCGGGTCCAGCTATTGCCCTGCGGGACTCCTACAACTGGACGACCTTCCCGTGCTATTATCTCCGCCCTGAAGCCGTGGAGGAGGTGGCGGGGCTATATAAGGACCCTCCCCCCCTCCCTTCCCCTCCCTTCCCATCCTCCATTCCCTCTCCTCTTACCTCCACCCCTCCCTTCCCGTTCCTTTCCTCGCCTTCCCCTTCCCCTCCCTCACGCAGCCAGACGCAAGGCGGCCGGGCGACCTTGTGGGGCCGTCTTGGTCTCGCTCTTGGGAAGCGCTCGGCATCTTCCCGCCGCATCACGTGACTACTGGGAAGTAAGACTGTACCAAGAGAGAGAGAGAGAGAGAGAGAGAGAGAGAGAGAGAGAGAGAGAGAGAGAGAGAGAGAGAGAGAGAGAGAGAGAGAGAGAGAGAGAGAGAGAGAGAGAGAGTAAAAACTTGCAATATTTCCAACTAGCTATTTTTTTTCTTTCCTTTTCCCGTTATTCTTTTTCTTTCCTACCACTTACCCTTTCTTTCTCTCCGTCTCTTTCCTTTGTGGTTTACTATCAGCACAATAAAGCATCAATAACTCCCATTAGATCTCACAAGAATAAAACAAGAAACAAGAAAACATCATTAAATTCACGCCAGCTTTCACTGGATCCTGCTAAACTGTCCCTACAATCCTTAACACCTTCAGTACTGAGACGCATTTTTACCATGAGTTTGGGTATAATTACATGATTTTATTTACATTAGGATGGGTCTATGGAGGTCAGAAGTCATCGTTATTTCATTTCCCACATAATTTTGTGAAGCTATATAAAAATCACCAGATAGTAAGCACAATAGATATGAAAACAGGTCCTGGTACTGAAGGGGTTAACACGCACTTGAGAATCCAGTAACTTACACTAAAACAACCTTGAAAACTCCTGTGCCTTCCACTTTAGCTTGTTAAAAAAGTAGTATATTGAAAGAAATTAGTAGTTTCCATTACATTCAGATGAGAAAAGTAGATGACAGAAAACAAGTCACATCAACCTTGAAAAAAGTACTTGAAACAAAAGGAATAAGCTCGGAGGTAACTTCCACCACAGTATGTTGAAAAAGTACCCTTGATATAAAAAAAGAATACTCTACACTAGAAACTGGAGAAAATGCAAATTACCAAGAAGAAAATTATGTAAATGAAAAAAAAGTACTCGGAAGAAAAGACTACAAATGAAAAAAATACTACAAACAGAAATTTCCTGCAATTTCCATTAGAACTTATTAAAAAAAGTATTCCAAATAGAAACCACTCTAGATTAAGTAAAAATTATATAAAAGCACTCAAAAGAAAAAAAAGATACTGCATTAAAAAAAAGTAGAAAAAGTATTTTAAACAAAAATAAATCGAATACTCTAGACTGAAAAAAATACTGTCGGTGGAAACACTTAGAAACTTCCACAATACTATACAGTCTGCGGAAAAAAAAACTAACGAAAACAAAAACAAGATAAAAAATATATTGAAAACGTAATCTACAGTGAAAAGAGAAATCCTGTCGGTGGAAACCCTTAGAAACTTCCACGATACTATCACAGTCTGCTAAATAAATAAATAAATAAACAAATAACTCTCTGCTAAAAAAAATAACTAACAAACTAAAACAAGACAAAAAAAAAAAAAAAACCTAGAGCGAAGAAAAATCCTGAGTGGAATTCATTAAAAACTTCCACGACACTAAAACAGTCTGCTGAATAAATAAATAAATAAACAAATAACTCTCTGCTAAAAAAAATAACGGAAAACTAAACAAGACAAAAAATATATTGCAAACGTAACTTAGAGCGAAAAAAAAGTACTATCAGTGAAAACCATTAAAAACTTCCACGATACTAAACACAATCAGCTAAAAAAAAAAAAAAAAACTAAGAAACAAAACTCAAACCCCAAAAAATCCACGATACGCCAAAAATGAGAACAAATGAGTGACAGACGGACAAACATACGGACAGACGGACACATTCACGCCTTTGACCGACTTCACTTAACCAGGGAGAGATTAACGAGGCTCTGGCGTGGCTTGGCGTGCCTTGTGCTTCTTCGTGAGTCAAGAGTGTGGGAGTGAAGGACCCGCCCCGCCCCGCCCCGCCCCCATCCCACTCAGCCCCGCACTCCAAGCCTTTGTGAGAGAGAGAAAGTGGATCAGAAGATAAAGCGATTTAAAGACTTCAGAGGCTGTGAAAATAAAGAGGGCAAGAGAGAGAGAGAGAGAGAGAGAGAGAGAGAGAGAGAGAGAGAGAGAGAGAGAGAGAGAGAGAGAGAGAGAGAGAGAGAGAGAGAGAGAGAGAGAGAGAGAGAGAGAGAGAGAGAGAGAGAGAGAGAGAGAGAGAGAGAGAGAGAGAGAGAGAGAGAGAGAGAGAATTTGATAGTGAAAGTGTACATAAATTGAGGGAAAGATGATGGTGGGTTATGGAGGAGGAGGAGGAGGAGGAGGAGGAGGAGGAGGAGGACGAGGAGGACGAGGAGGAGGAGGAGGAGGAGGAGGAGGAGGAGGAGGAGGAGGAGGAGGAGGAGGAGGAGGAGGAGGAGGAGGAGGAGGAGGAGGAGGAGGAGGAGGAGGAGGAGGAGGAGGAGGAACATCAACATGAACAAGAACAAGAACAAAAAGAAAAAAAATTACGAAAAAGGACAATTAGCAGAAGAAATGAGAGAGAGAGAGAGAGAGAGAGAGAGAGAGAGAGAGAGAGAGAGAGAGAGAGAGAGAGAGGATGAGATGTGGCAGGAAGGTGCGAAGGATGCAAGAAGCGTGCACGAATGTGAAGGTTAGACAGTGAGAGGAACAGAGAAAGGAGTAGGAGGAGGAGGAGGAGGAAGAAGAAAACAGATGTTGCCTATGGAAGCGGAGGGGAGGAGGGAAACCGAAGAGAAAGGAACACAAAGGATATCACGGACCATGAAAAGAGAGAGACGGTTCAGTAATTGGTTGGAAATGAAATAATTTACTGGAATTGTTGTCCGCCTCATGCAACACGAGAGAGAGAGAGAGAGAGAGAGAGAGAGAGAGAGAGAGAGAGAGAGAGAGAGAGAGAGAGAGAGAGAGAGAGAGAGAGAGAGAGAGAGAGAGAGAGAGAGAGAGAGAGAGAGAGAGAGAGAGAGAGAGAGAGAGAGAGAGAGAGAGAGAGAGAGAGAGAGAGAGAAACAGGAATCGAATACAGAAAAACAGGAAAGGAAAAATTTCATGTTTGGAAAAGAAGGAAAGATGATTCACGGAAAAGAGGAGGATGAAGAGGAGGAGGAGGAGGAGGAGAACTAGTGACTCGAGAGGAAAGAGTTGCCCCTTGCCTACACTTTCCCAGTCCTCTATAAGTCTTGTCCAGCCAAACTAAACAGAAAGGAAAAGGTTAAGATAATAGAAAGAGAAGGAGGAGAAGTGAATGTTTTTGCTTACTTATACAACCGCTATCATCTCTCTCTCTCTCTCTCTCTCTCTCTCTCTGGATCATACTTTACTTCTCTTCTCTTATACCTTGATTAGTTTACCTTCATTGTCAACATACAGAGTTTCGTACAGGCTAGAGTAGTGAACTAAACCTTCGAATGCCTCTTGTTGTATGCAATTCTCAATGGTTCCTGTAAATACCACATCTAACACCACATGGAAACACCTTCACTTTAATTTCTACCCTTTCATTCTTACGCTTTTTTCTTGTAAAATGAATAAATAAAGATAAATTGAATTAATAAATAAATTAAAAAATAAGTTTGTGTATGAATGAGTCACGGACAAACTTTGATCTTAACTCTTTTCACTCTTTTCTTGTAAAATAGATAGATAGAATAGATAAGTTTGGTTATGAAAGACTCATGAACAAATTCCTCAAAGCTTCAATTACCAGAGCGAAAGAGCAACAAGGATACTGACCAGACAAACACACCAGCTGAAGTAAAGACAAAATATAAAGCTCATCTAGTCTTCCCTTTACTACACAAAACACAGAAGAAAGAAAAGAAAATACTGTAGAATTCGTAGTTAATTGGGTCACCTCTCTACACCAAACCCATTTAGGAGACACAGGCACGTGAAGTGAGATATTTAACGACAAACTCTCAGAATAACGAACTAACAAACTCAAGGGTAAAACAAAAAAGAGGCTGCAACAAAAGGGCGACCAAACACACATCAGGTTAAAAAAAAAAAAAAGAGGTAGAATACAAGGCTACTCACGTACAGCGCCATCGAGAGTCTGGTGCAAGGATAGAAATAGAAAAAGAAAAAAAAAGTAAAAGAAAAAGAAATAGAAAAATAGGAAAAAAAGGGAGAATAGAAGGCTAATCTTAACTTCCTTCAATTACAGAGCCATTAAGACTTTGGTACAAGAAAATAAACAAATAAAAAGAAATAGAAAGACAGGGAAATAGAGAAAATGAAAAAAATAGAAAGAAATAAAGAAAAAGAAAAGGAGAATACAAGCTAATCTTATTCTCCCTCGAGTACAGAGCCATTGAGACTTTGTTGCAAGAAGAAACAGAGGGAAATAGAAAGAAATAGCGAAAAGTAGAAGGAAATAGATCGAGAAAAATAAAATAAAGAGCAATAGAAAGAAAAAGAAAGACATAGAAAGAAACAGAGGAAAATAAAAAGAAATAAAGAGAAAAAAGAAACAAAAAAATAGAAAAAAAGAAATAAAGAAAAAAAAGGGAGAAAAGAAGGGAGAATACAAAGCTACTCTTACTTTCCCTCGAGTACAGAACCACTCAGACTTTGGCAGAAGAACAGAAAGAAATAGAAAGAGAAAGAAAGAAAGAAAGAAAGAAAGAGAGAAAAAAAAAAAAAAAAAAAAAAAAATAAAGAAATAGATAAATAAAAGAAATAGAAAGAAATAGAACGAAAGAGAAAAATATAAAGAAATAGAAAGGAAGAAAGACGGAGAAAGAGAAAGAAAGAAAGAAAAAATAGAGAAAAATAAAAAAAAAAAAAAAAAAATTGAACGAGAGAAAGAAATAGAGAAAAATAAAATGAAACAAAGAAAGAAAGAAAAAGAAAAAGAAAGAGAAAGAAATAAAATGAAATAATAAAAAAAGGAGATTACCGGGTTAACTTTTTCCTCCCTCCAATACAGAGCCTCTCAGACTTTGGTACAAGAACTGAAAAAAATAAAAGCTACAAAAAAAACTGAAGGAAATAAAAACTTCAAACACGAGAAATATGAATAGATGAAGTTATTTTCGTCATCTTTCAACTACAGGACAATGCAAGACAATCCAGAACATTTTTTTTATCTAAAAGGGAAAAACCGGCCGAAGGAAGAAAAAGAATGAAAAAAAAATAATAACCCACCTAGTTGCCAGTCCCCACGCAGGTATGAGAGAGTTAGCCAAAAGAAAGGGATAAATGTTTTGAAATCTCCCTCTTAAATGAGTTCAGATCATAGAAAGATGGAAATACAAAAGAATTTAATAAACTCCAGAACCACTTAGCTCACTCCAGAACAACTTAAGACACTGCAGAACCACTTAAGACACTTGTAACCGCTTAAGACGCTCCAGAACCAATTAAAACACTCCATAACCACTTTCGACACTGCAGAACCACTTAAAAGACACTCCAAAACCACTTAAAAGATACTTCAGAACCACTTAAAAGACACTTAAAAGCACTTAAGACAATACAGAACCACTTAAGACAATACAGAACCACTTGAAACACTCTAGAACTACTTAGACACTACAGAACCATTTAGGACACCGTAGAACGAATTAGGACACTCCATAACTCCTTAAGACACTCCAGAATCCCTTAGGACACCCCAGAACCATTTAAGACACTCCAAAACAACCTAAGATACTTTAGAACCACTTAAGACACTCCAGAACCACCTAAGATACTCCAGAACCACTTAAGACACTCCAGAACCACCTAAGATACTCCAGAACCACTTAAGACACTCAAGAACCACCTAAGATACTCCAGAACCACTTAAGACACTCCAGAACCACTTAGGACACTCCAGAACCACTTAGGACACTCCAGAACTACTTAGGACACTCCAGAACCACTTAGGACACTCCAGAACTACTTAAGACACTCCAGAACTACTTAGGACACTCCAGAACCACTTAGGACACTCCAGAACCACTTAGGACACTCCAGAACCACTTAGGACACTCCAGAACCACTTAGGACACTCCAGAACCACTTAGGACACTCCAGAACCACTTAGGACACTCCAGAACTACTTAGGACACTCCAGAACCACTTAGGACATTCCAGAACCACTTAGGACACTCCAGAACCACTTAGGACATTCCAGAAACACTTAAGACACTCTAAAACCACTTAAGACACTTCAAAGACAATCTAAAACCACTTAGGACACTCCAGAACCACTTGAAATACTCCAGAATCCCTGAAAACATTGCAAAGACTTTCCAGAACCACTTAGTACACTCTAGAACCACTTCAGAACCACTTAGAACACACTGGTAGTACAAAGAGTAAAATTCCATTAACAAACTGTACAAAAGTATAAACCCGAGAGCGAGACAACAAAGAGAGGCGGTAACACAGGGCTGACCAAACACACACACACACACACACACACACACACACACACACACACACACACACACAGACAGCTCAAGAACGCCCATTAAACACATCGCAGAGAGGCGCTCGTTGGCTCCTCGGCTCCTCACCTCTGTGTTGCCAGCAGGTGCGTGAGTATATGTTTGGTTTTGCCCCGAGGAGGTCGCCCAGGGGTCACGAGACGCTGTTTGGGTTACCGTGGGGGCTACGGAGTAGTGTGCCTCCTTCCCCCCTGTGCCTCCTTCCCCTGTTCCTCCTTTACTTCTTCCCCCCCAGACTGCAATACTACTCAACAGACGCTCCTGGCTCTTGAATCAGTGGCCACTTGGAAGGAAGGAAATGCTTAGTTTTGTGTGAGTGTAAAATTTAAGCCAACATTCAGAAACGCTTTGCTCTTCCTTCATGTACGGTTATTTTCAAAGACCTTATAGATGATTAACAGGGTTTTTAAGTGTTTCTACAGTTAATACGTAATGTAGAAATCTTGTCACTTTGCCTTTGGAACCGTAAAAAACACCTTTAAAAACTTGTGTAGATTCAAATAAATACTTTTGAAAGTGTGAAAGTGAAGCACAGAAATGTTTGAGAGTACCAGCTTTAAACTCACATTCAGAAACGCTTTGCTCTCTTCTTATGTAGGGCCATTTTCAAAGGTCTTACAGGTGATTATGAATGTTTTTTACGAGAGTTTTTCCTGTCAATAATGTAGAAATTTTGTTAATAACAGTAGAAGTACTCTTAAAACACATGTCGCATCAACTACTGCCTCTTGAAAGTGGTGCAAACGAGATTCTGAATATGATGCCTATTGAGACAAATGTGAGGCTTGTAAATTGAAAAGAGAGAGAGAGAGAGAGAGAGAGAGAGAGAGAGAGAGAGAGAGAGAGAGAGAGAGAGAGAGAGAGAGAGAGAGAGAGAGAGAGAGAGAGAGAGAGAGAGAGAGAGAGAGAGAGAGAGAGAGAGAGAGAGAGAGAGAGAGAGAATATCAAGGTCGATGTTTATAGCCAAACCTGTCAACTAGCAAAACAAATGGGTAAAAAGAGAGAGAGAAATTATCTACACCCTTCCCTAGGTAATGGCGTTTCCGTGACGGTGGCCGCGGGGACTCGCACCTGGACACTGCACCTGGCAACCTACACCTGGCTACCTACACCTACGGGTTTGGTCACGGTGTCTCCAGGGAACTACAACACGACACTACTCAACACTATACTCAATTAATCAAATTAACCAACCTTCCAGACACGTTTCTTTCACAGCAAAACAATATCAAGAACAATATTAGCACGTCAAAGTAGCCACGAGACAACGAGTAACAGGAAAGTACAGCAGCTGGTCAAAACGAGGAGCAGTTGTACATTTCTCCTACGATAACAACAAGGAGAGCAACATAAACACGCCAAGTAAGCCACGAGACTGCAAATGGGACCCGTTGGAGCAGTGGTACATTTCTCCTCTACGGGAACAACACAAGCAACCCAAGTAAACCACGAGACAGGAAATGGGCCCTGTTGGAAAGGCTGATCCCAAGAACATTACTGCATTGAAATGGACAAAGTGTTTTTAAAAGTGGCAGTCGACTGTAGATCCCCCAAAATATGTACAATAACCCTTATAAAAAAAAAAAAAATACAACAGCCAGTCTTAACCATGAGCAAAGACTGATCACGCTAACATTACTGACTTGAATGGGACAAACTTTTTACTCACTTTTCTTTGGAGCAGTTCTGTGGGGTCTTCTTTCCACCTACAAAATAAATAGAAGAGGGTAAGTAAATAAGACAAAAGAAAGTAAATATGAAAAATAAAAACTTCAAATGATATACATAAAAACTAGTATAAACTAAAAACAAATACACACATGTAAAATAAATAGACAAACGAGTAAGTAAATGAAGTTTTGACCGGTCTAATTTCAAGCACAAAAAGAATCGCAAGACATTATCGTACAATCTTTCCAGTGAAGAGCTTCCTCGTGCAGCAAATTGTGTTACTTGTCCAGAAACTCCGAGGTGATTGTTTGTTCCTTGCAGAGAGTGAGTGGAAAGGAAAGGCTCACTTGATAGCCCCACTCTTACTAAACCAGTATTCTTAACAATTTAACCTCTCATAAGAACGATCTCCATTCTGTCTCTTACAAAACCAGTATTATCAACAATTTGTGCTCACATAAGAACGATTTTCAGTCTGTCTCTCTTGTTCTTAAGCATTTTTGCTTTCTCTTATAAAACTAGTGTTCTTAAATTCCTTGTTCTCTGATAGGAACGATCTCCAATATGCCTCACAAAACCAGTATTCCTAAACATTCGGGGCCCTCACAAGAACCATGTCCAGTCTGTCTCTTATAAAACCAGTATTCCTAAACACCTTAGGTTCACACAGGAATGATCTCCAGTCTCTTATAAAACCAGTATATTCCTAACACTTTCTGCTCTGCAAACATGATTTTCAAAGACGGAGATGAGTAGTCGAGTGTTCTTCCCAATGATAGTGCAGAATTCTTGTTAAGATATAGAGCTCTTGCTAAAACTATTTGTTGTTCACACAGAACTCTTGTTCAAATGTAGATTCCTTATTAAGTTATGATCACGTGAAAATATGCCGGAAATTTCTCAAACATTTCAAGAGACTGTAAAAAGTAAAATTAAAACATTTAAAACTGATAACGCTTGAGACGATGGTCCCTAAACGCTTGATGTGTCAGTTTGGTGTAATAGTTACCACTTACCTAATCTGAACAATCATAGACAATATTAGAGAGTAAAAATAGAACTAACGGCATTTACAAGGTCTGACAATTCAATTACTTCTCCACTGTCAGTGTTGCCTTTCAAAACTGTACAGACTCAGCAATCAAGTCATTTGAGAGCTTTAAAAAGATGAGATGAGATGAGGAGGATGACAGGTGGAAATAAGTATGCACGTTTCATGCAGTGACTGTCATGCGTAGTGTAGGCTTCATGACTTCTTTGCTGTTTCCATTACACTCGGTCGTGAAAATGTTAGAGCCGAGCCATTAAGAAACAAAGAAGATTTGCCAAATTCATGGATGAGAATGAAAAATATGTAGGCACGTTTCGTACTGGGACTGGGAAGGCTTCTTGCAGCTTTCCTTAAGTTATGTTCTTAAGTATTCACATATAAGGAAGCGTAGCGGAATGCAGGGTGGAGGAACACGCGGTACACGTATCCGTCTGCCTTGTATGCAGGCAGGTCTGTAGTGAGGGCAGTGATGTATGTAGGCATTGCATCAGCCATCTGGTGGCAGCCTGGCAGTGGCGGGAGATCGTGTCACGCAGAGAACGACGCCCTTGACTCAACACCTGCTGATGATCCGCGCCTCGAGATGCTCCTCAAGGGCCAAAGGGCGAGGTTCGCGCGCGCGCGCACACACACACACACACACACACACACACACACACACACACACACACACACACACACAGAGAGAGAGAGAGAGAGAGAGAGAGAGAGAGAGAGAGAGAGAGAGAGAGAGAATCCTGTCAGGTTAAGAAATACAGGATGATCTCGGAAATCAATCTGAGACAAGGATATAAAGTGAAATATTGCGTTTCTCACCTTTGTCTTCCAGTACACCTTCATTTACAGCCTTGTCCCTTCCCCCATCTCCCCTCCTTCCCTATACCTTGTCCTTACCCTCAGTCCCCTCTCCTTTCCCACTACCTGCATCTTCCCTTCCTCCTCCCTTCCCAGCCCCTCCTTACCTTTCTTGCTCCTTCACCCTCTCCCTCCCCATCCTTCCTCCTTCGCTTCCTTGCTCCCTTCATATCTTTTTCCTTCTTCCTTCTTCTTTTCCTTGTTCCCTTTCGCTTTTCCTCCTCCTTCCTCCCTTTCCTCCTTCCTTCCTTCCTTTATTGCTCCCTTCCCGTCTCTTCCTGCCTCTTCCTCTTTCCTTCCCTTTCTTGATCACTTTACACCTCACTCCTGCTACACCAGTACCATCACCATCACCTCTTCCACCACCACCACCACCACTAACAACGCTAAACACCATAAGTAGACGGTCACTGTTCTTCCCCTAAAACTATCAACAGTGGTGTTCCACAGGGTTCTGTCCTATCACCCACTCTCTTTCTATTATTCATCAATGATCTCCTAAATCTGACTCAATGCCCTATCCACTCCTATGCTGATGATACCACCCTGCATTATTCAACAGCGTTCAACAGACGCCCAACCCAACAACAATTAAATGACTCAAGGCGAGATGCTATGGGACGCCTAACTTCTGATCTTTCACTTGTTTCTGATTGGGGCAGAGAAAACCTGGTTTTGTTCAATGCCTCAAAAACTCAATTTCTACAACTATCTACTCGACATAACCTTCCAGACAACTATCCTCTCTTCTTCAATAACACTCAACTTCCCTCTCCTCTACATTAAACACACTCGGTCTATCCTTCACTAAAAATCTAAACTGGAAATTTCACATCTCTACTCTTGCTAAATCAGCTTCCAAGAAGTTAGGTGTCCTATGGCGTCTTCGTCCATTTTCTCTCCCTCCCAGCTGCTTGCTCTGTACAAGGGCCTTATCCGCCCGTGTATGGAGTATGGCTCTCATGTCTGGGGGATCCACACACAGCTTTACTAAACAAGGTGGAATCTAAAGCTTTTCGTCTTATCAACTCTTCTCCTCTAACTGACTGTCTTGATTCTTTAAGTCACCGCCGCAATGTTGCATCTTTATCTGTCTTCTACCGCTGTTTTCATGCTGTCTGCTCTTCTGAACTTGCTAACTGCATGCCTTCCCCCTCCTGCGGCCTCGCTGCACAAGACTCTCTACTTCTTCTCATCCCTATTCTGTCCATCTTCCTAATGCAAGAGTTAACCAGTATCTTCACTCCTTCATTCCCTACACTGGTAAACTCTGGAACTCTCTACCTGTGTCTGTATTTCCACCTGCCTATGACTTAAACTCTTTCAAAAGAGGAGTGTCAAGACACCTCTTACGTTAACTGGACCCTCCTTTTAGATTTTTTTTTTTTTTCTCTTTCTACTTTCTTCTTAACAGGGCCTGGCAACCAGCGGGATTTTTTTTTTTCCAACACTTTGTTTGCCCTTGGCCAGTGCCCTTGTAATGTAAAAAAAAAAAAAACCATCATCTGTGCCTCACTTTAGCAGACACTACCACTGTCACCATTAAGATTTAAGACCATTAAAACCAGCACCAACAAATTCATATCTTCCTTATCTTTCACTATCTACTTCACTATCATCACCATCGCCACCGCCACAACCACCACCACGACTAGTACTTTATTTACCTTTTCAATTCAATCAGTTACCACCACCACCACCACCACCACCACCACCACCACCACTATCTTCTAAATCTTGCTGACTTCCACCACCTTCACAACACTTCGTATCCTTATCTTTACCATCAACTTTCCTCATCCCTTCACCTCTCCTCTCTCCACCACCACCACCACCACCACCACCACCACCGCTACGTAATTCCCTGTTCCCTCACTTTTCACTTGTTATTTTTTGTTTTCTTTATTTTTTGTTTACTGATCTGCTGTTATTTTGTGTTTATTGTTCTGTTTTTCAGTTACATTTGGGTGAAGTCAATCGCTGTCTTATTAGGAAAGGATGCTGAATATTGATTATGTTGTTGTTATTGTTGTTGTTGTTGTTTCACTACTAATACTGTTGCTGCTACCATTACTATTACTACTTCTGCTTTTATTCCTGTTATTACATTTTGCTAATACAACTCCATCTGCTACAATAACAACTACAACTATTATTACTACTACTACCACTACTACTACTACTACTACTACTACACTGCTCACTCAACAACTACTACTACTGCTACTGCTGCTACTGCTACTGCTACTACTGCTGCTACTACTACTGCTGCTGCTACTGCTGCCACTACCATGCACCACTACTGCTACTACCACTCACCACCACCACTACCACCACCACCACCACTGCTACTACTGCACTGCTGCACTCACTGCTACTGCTGCTGCTACTGCTACTGCTGCTGCTACTGCTGCTGCTGCTGCTCCTGCTGCTACTGCACTGCAACAACAACAACAACAACAACAACAACAACAACAACTACTACTACTACTACTACTACTACTACTACTACTACTACTACTACTACTACTACTACTACTACTACTCCCACAACCTCTAATCCACAATACCACCACAATCACCACCATCACCTCCCCCTCATCCCTTCTCCCTCCCTCAATCAATCCTTGCTCCCTAATCTCCTCTCCCCTCCACTACCACAATAAATCCTTTCCCCCTAACCCTATCACCTCTCCACCACCACCACCACCTTCCGCCAGAGGTGAAGGATACACGGTGAATACTTTTTTGCAGGATTCCTTTTAGTTTTGTCCTTCTTGATCTTTTAATCGTTTCGTGTTTCGTTCACCATTATGTAAACTAACGAATAGATAGATAGATAGATAAGTAGATAGATAGATAAATAGATATAGTTAGACAGGTATAGTTAAATAGATAGATAGATACAATTAGCTAGCTAGATAGATAGATAGATAAACAGATAGATAAATAGTAAGACAGATAGATAGATAAATAGATAGATAAATAGATAGGTAGAAGCATAAAGTACAAATAGATAGACTGACTGACTGATCAAGACAAAAAAAAAAAAAAAAAAAATATACGAAAAGAGACAATAAGGAAAAATGGAAAAAGCAACATACAATAAAAAGGAGGGAGCGAAGGAGGAGAGAAGAATATAAGGAAGGAAAGAAAAATATAAAGGAAAGAAAAATACAAAATAAAGAACCTCGCATGCCTTTTATCCATTTAAGAGAGACAAAAGCTGAAGTATTTAACTGCACTGGAACTTTTAAGACTAATTTTTGAGAGCAGCGTAGAAAATAACTAATCTTTCACACTTACACAAAAAGTAAATAAGTAAATAAATAAATAAATAAACGGATATTTCACACTTAAAGTAAAAAATAAACAAAATAAAGGTAAATGAACTGATAAAAAGAGAAGAAAAAGTAACATACACGTCAACACACAACATACATACATAAATACATACATAACTTCAAAATAATTCATAACAGAGGTAAAACAACTCATTATTTCCCTTATAGTTTAGTTTCTCCTTTAACCAAGCGATACTTCTTTTAGTAATTCATATTAGTGTTTAATCTTCTGCTAATCTGAATGGTGGTGGTGATAGGGGAGGTGATGATGATGATGTTAGAGGAAGAGGAAGAAGAGGTAGGAGGTTCAAAAAGTTTATACATTCGTGTGTTCGTTTACTCCTTGCAATCACACTTCTCGACCTTTACATTGCTTTAAGATACAATACAAACACAGCACCTTTATCAGAGGAAGAGGAAGAGGAAGTGGAGGAGGAGGAGGAGGAGGAGGAGGAGGAGGAGGAAGAAGAGGAGGAGGAGGAGGAGGAGGAGGAGGAGGAGGAGGAGGAGGAGGAGGAGGAGAAGAAGAAGAAAAAAAGGAGGAGGAGGAGGAGGAAGGAAGAAGAAGAAGAAGAAGGAAGATAAAGAAGAAGAAAAGAAGAAGAGAAGAAGAAGAAGAAGAAGAAGAAGAAGAAGAAGAAGAAGGAGGAGGAGGAGGAGGAGGAGGAAGGAAGAGGAAGGAACGAAAGTATGAAGAGTGAGTTTATATATATATATATATATATATATATATATATATATATATATATATATATATATATATATATATATATATATATATATATATATATATTCCCGCTAACACTTCCCGCTAGACTTTCCCTGTCACCTCCCTGCCCGCCTACACCATCATCACCACCACCACGGCCTTGGCGGCACCTTCCGTTATCAGACTGGAGGAGGAGGAGGAGGAGGAGGAGGAGGAGCATAAAAGAACACAAATGAAAACCAAACAGCAGTAGATTTGTTACTCCTTATTATGTTATAAATGTGGTGACGAAACTCAAACATAATGGGAAAGATACGAACGCTTAGACACATTAGGAGGAGGAGGAGGAGGAGGAGGAGGAGGAGGAGGAGGAGGAGGAGGAGGAGTTGTAGAGAAGGAAAATAAACAGCAGTAGATCTTTTGGTTCCTGCTATATAAATTTTAACAATATAGACTGGGTGAGTAGGCCGGACGGGATGAAAAAGAGGAAGAGGGGGAGGAGGAGGAGGAGGAGGAGGAGTAGGAGGAGGAGGAGGAGGAGGAGGAGGACCACGCAGGATAACACCATATGGAGGATGATGCGGAGGAACACTAGAGGATGCGAGAAGAGGCAGCAGATGAGGAAAAGAACAAGACAATGAAGGAAAACAAGGGAAAAAAGAGGATCTTGGAAGGAGGAGGAGGAGGAGGAGGAGAGTAAGAAGAGGAACACACAAAAGGACACTAGAAGGAGAATATGAAGAAAATTAGAAGATGCGTGGAACGGAAGAGGAGGAAAAACAAGACAAGAATGAAGGAAAACGGGATGAGGACGAGAGAGAGAGAGAGAGAGAGAGAGAGAGAGAGAGAGAGAGAGAGAGAGAGAGAGAGAACGGAACTTGCATCACGCCAATATTTAAGATTTAATCGAAAAAGGAAACAGCTTAAGACACGTTTTCTCCTCTTCTTCTTTTCCTTCTTCCTCTTCTTCTTCCTCTTCTTCTTCTTCCTCCTCTTCCTCCTCTTCTTCTCCTCCTACTCCTCCTCCTCCTCCTCCTCCTCCTCCTCCTCCTTTTCCTTTGTCTCCCTGACCGGCTCAACGCACCTGATTTTTTTTGTCTCTCATTTTTAGTTCCGGGATCTGTAAGTAAATTTTAGTACCTTGACAAACTCCTTTCCTTTGTCGTGTGTGTGTGTCTGTGTGTGTGTGTGTGTGTGTGTGTGTGTGTGTGTGTGTGTGTGTGTGTGTGTGTGCGCCCGTTAGATGTGATGGTGGTGCTTATTGTATACTATTGGTGTTACTGCTGCTGCTGCTGCTATTACTACTACTACTACTACTATTATCTATTTATCTATCTATCTATCTATTGATTTATCTACCTGTTTATCTATTTATTAATTTATGTATTTCAAATTTTCTCTATTTCTCTCTCTCTCTCTCTCTCTCTCTCTCTCTCTCTCTCTCTCTCTCTTTGTGTTCCATTTATCTTTTCCTGTTCCCCTTACCTTCTTTTTCCCTTTCTCTTTCTATTCATCTATCTATCTATCTATCTATCTACGTATCCTTTAACATCTACCTCCTTTCATCTATTCACGTATTTGTTTATCGTCATTGTTATTCACGATTTATCCTTCTAACTGTTCATTTACGACATATTTTGCCTTCCCAATGTAAAGTTATTTCCTTTCTATCTTACACACATTTTTCTATCTTTTCTATTCGCTAAGCCAGGCCGGGTATTTCCTTTCATTTTCCTTTTCTCTTTTTTTCCTTCACCTTCTCCTCTTCCTGATTTCTTCTTTCTCCTCTCCTTCCTCGCCTATTCTCCTCCTCTTCTATCTACCTTGTCATCAAAAAACGTATTAACTGTATAGTATATATATCAACAGACAATTAAGTTATGAATTAATAAATGATTCTAGTTTTTTAACCTCCTCCTCCTCCTCCTCCTGCTCCTTTTCCTTCATCTCTTCCTCCTCTTCCTCCTCCTCTCCTGATAACTACGATTATTATTAAAAAGAATGCACCATGGACAAAAGTTGAACGGAGATCCAACATGCGACATCTGTATTGAGACAAAATGCACTAATTCAACAGATTGCTCACTGCTGAGGCTTGACTGACTGCTGCCTCCCTAGATACTGCCAGGAAAGAGTCTCATTACCCCTCCACACTGTCCCTCCACCCTTCCACACAACACATTACAATGTTAAAGCATTTACACGTTCGTTACAGAGTAGATTATCTATTTTTTTCATTTGGTCCGTTTTTTTCTCATTCCATCTTAGCCTTGAAGAATGAGTGTTATATGAAGAAGCCTCCCACTTTGCTATCCATTGTTAGTGTAAAATAGTTATCCAAACACTAGGACTTTAAGACTTATTGCAGTTTTTTCCTTATTATTCCTTAGTATTCCTTTGTGTTCTTTTGTGTTCCCTGTGCTCCATTCATCATTCTCCTATTCCTGTACTCGTTTATTTTCCTCATAACAATCGCCCATAAATAAAAAGTGAGGGAGTTGCAATCATCACGATCACCACACTGGAAAGAATAAACAATGGAGAGAGAGAAGGATGGAAGGAAGGAGGGAGGGAAGGAAGGAAGGAAGGAAGGAAGGCTGGAGCGTGGAGGAATGAATGACTGGAAGGGATGAAGTGATTAAACAACTTTCTACTATAATACCGTCATTACCATTAAGCGTGAAGATATTATCCTTTCGCTCCATTGTTATGCACAGCCTCATCTCACGCTCACCCATGACGCCAAGACCACCACCATCACTACCACCACCACCACCACCACCACCACTACTATACTACTACTGTCACCACTACCAGTTCTACCACTATTATAATTACCACCATATCCAATACCAGTATACTACTACCACCACCACCACCACTATTATACTACCACCACCACCACTGCCACTTTTACCACTATCATCAACACCATCACCATTTTCCCACACCACTGTACTACTACTACTACTACTACTATCACAAATACTACCACTTCTGCTAATACTACTACTAACACCACCACCACCACCACTACTACTACTACTACTACTACTACTACTACTACTACTACTACTACTTCTACTACTACTACTTTTACTACTCTTACTACTATCATTACTATTACTACTTTTATTACTACTACTACTACTACTACTACTACTTCTGTTGCTGCTACCGCCTCTACCCTACTGTGCTATTATTCATCAAGGAGACAGTCACGGCGGAGTCCTCCCCCCGCCTCTCTCTCTCTCTCTCTCTCTCTCTCTCTCTCTCTCTCTCTCTCTCTCTCTCTCAAGACACCCTAAGAACAAATTGATTGGCTGACTGAAGCTTTTCTAATTAAGGGTACAGGAAACAATTATTTATTATTCACTATTATTATTTATTTACTTATATATTTTCTTATTTATTGTGCAAGTTTCTTAATACTGAGTAAGCTAACGATGCTATTATTATTATTATCATTGTTATTATTATTATTATTATTATTATTATTATTATTATCATTACTGTTATTATTATAATAATAATAATAATAATAATAATAATAATATTATTATTATTATTATTATTATTATTATTATCATTATTATTATTATCATCATTATCATTATTATTATTATTAATAGTAGTAGTAGTAGCAGTTGTAGTAGTAGTACTAGTAGTACTAGTAGTGTGGTAGTCGTGATAGTAGTAGTAGTAGTCATGGTAGTAGTAATGGTAGTAGTAATGGTGGTGGTGGTAGTAGTAGTACTAGTAGTAGTAGTAGTAGTAGCAGTAGCGGTAGCAGTAGAAGTAACAGTAGCAGTAGCAGTAGTAGTAGTAGTAGCAGCAGTAGTAGTATCAAAAGTAATATACAGGTGTAACACGAGTTTCTGCTGATGTTGTCAAATGTACAAGTTATTTCTAGAGTACAAGTAATTTTAAGATGAAAATGTTGTGTGCACATAAGCCTTGTTCAGCCGTGGCATGACATTCCACAGTGGCTGGGCGACCGACGACTCGCGACACAACGGACGGCTGCGTGGGTGAGTGGGTGGGTAGGTGGGTGGAGTGTGTAGGTCTGGATCACTGGACGTCCTTTGGTGAATTGTAAATAATTCAGTTATACTTTATAGTGTGACATGATGAGACGAGTGACAGCAACAGACCGATACCGATTACTGATAAACATTACACAGTGAAAGAATGGATGAAATAAACGGCGAGTAAAATAGCAAACTGACCAGCACCAATCACTGCCTACCTAGGAGTGGAGGAGTGAAGGTAGCAGCAAATCAGCTTATTGCTATTAAGTCCTTCAGTAATGGGACACATTCTTACCTGTGATTTGTGTACGATTAGACCACTTTATTAACATTAGAGATCAGAAGATTAACGGCCAGAGTCCACACTATTTTAATCCTCCATATGAGTTTCTGAAGCTGTATAAAATCTCTAAATATTAAGCAGAATGAATATGGAAACGCGTCATGGTACTGAAGGGGTTAATCACACGTTGCTTGCTTTCGAGACAGTGATAGTAATGTGTTAAGATTGCACTGCACAATATCAAGTAATGTGGTGTGTGTGGACATAATGCTTCTCTGACACGGTTACACGCCTTTACAGCCCGGCCGTTGTATCTGTCGCCAGGCCACGCTTCAATGTCACAACACGGCTTAACAACGCCTCAAAATACTTATGTGCATAGAACATTCCCAGCACGAATTACCCGTGTGTGCGTTCCTCTCCGCCAATATCAGCAGAAACTCGTGTTATACTCTATATCATACCTGTGTACTACCATTCATCACCCCCACGTCTGTCTGTCTGTCTGTCTGTCTGTCTCTGTGTCTCTGTCTCTGTCTCTGTCTCTCTCTGTCCCTCTCTCTCTCTCTCTCTCTCTCTCTCTCTCTCTCTCTCTCTCTCTCTCTCTCTACTACTACTACTACTACTACTACTACTACTACTACTACTACTACTACTACTACTACCACCACCACCACCATTGCCACCACTATTACCACCACCACCACCATTACCACCATTGCCACCACCACCACCATCACCACCACCACGTTTCCTTTTATTCTGACCTCTATACTCCCCACTCCAGTCTCCCCTTCCTCTAACCATCACCCCATCACCACCCTCTCTCCTTGATCGCCTCCCTTCAACCTCCCCCATCCTCACAGTAGCTCCAGGCGGAAGGTGACGCCCAGTGGGAAAGAAAGTGATAATTATTTCCTTCCTCTCGTGACGTTTTTTTCCCATGCTATAAGTAGAAAATTTTCCGTGACCTTCATATTTCTGTTTATTGCATCTAGTTTTTTTTTATTACAACTTTTTCTTTCATTTTGTTAAGAATTCAGTTGCTTCATTCTTCTTTTTCGTTGTTAATTCTTGTTATGTCATTTCTTTAAGTTTAGTTAATATTCGGTTACTCTATTTTTTTTTTCCAGTTTCGTATAGTTTAGGTTATGATAATCTTCAACCTCTTCAATACTGGGATACATTTTTACCTCCAGATATGTGTACGATTAGACCATTTTATTGACATTAGGAAGGGTCTATGGAGGTCAGAAGATTAATGGCCACAGTCTTCACTACTTTAATTCTCCCATATACGTTTCTAAAGTTGTATAGAATGACCAAATAGAAAGCAGAATGAATATGGAAACGCATCATAGTACTTTCTCTGATCTTTATGTCTTTTCTTTTATTACGAACATTTTTTCCCCTTCTTGTTTAATTCATTTGTTTCATTCAACATTGCCACATCACATTTAAGATGACGTATATTTTTTTTATATACAATTTCATTCACTTAACGTTAACAATTATGAATAAGCAGGTAGTTATCATTATTATTGTTCCTTTGTTCACTGATGTCAATATTATAACTACTGTAACCTTTTTGTCTCTCTAGTATCTACATCATCGTTTTTCTCATGTGTAATTCAATCATCTCATTTTCTCTTCTTCCTCTTCCTTGTTCTCCTCATCGTCTCTCTTTACCTCCTTTTGTTTTTCTCATCGTCTTCCTTTCATTTCTTCCTCTCGTTCTCCTCATTGTCTCAATTTTTTCTTCCTCTTGTTCTCCTCATCGTTTTCTCTCTCTTTTTCTTCCTTGTCCTTCTCATCTTCTCTCTCTTATTCCTCTTTGCTTCCTTCACCGTCAATCTTTATTCATTCACCCATAATATCCTTGTTATTCTTCTCCTCTTTAGCGCATTTTTCCCATTCATCCATTCACATTTTCGTCTTTTTACTACAGAACTTATTCACTTTACCTCTTTCTCCTCGCCCGCCCTTGTCTTCCTCTTTCTCCATTCCCCCTAAATATTCTCTCTATACCTCTTTGCTTTAATACATTTTCGTCTCTTATCTTCGTAGCCTTCTTTCTACAAAACTTTTTATGTAAGACGGGGAAGCTGGCCAAGGGCAACGTAAAACGAAAAAAGAAGGCTCACTTAATTGCCAGTCCCCTTGCAAAACCGAGTGTGTTAGCCGCCCCCAAAAAAAAAAAAAAGGGATAAATGTCTTGGAACCTCCCTTTTAAATGAAGTCAAGTCATGGGAAGTTGGAAATACAGAGGTAGGTAGAATTCCAACTTGATCACGTCACTTATTTCTCCTCGTTCTTGTCCTGTCTTTGCCTTTCCTTTCTTACAATTAAACTTTACTATAACAACAACTACAATCTGATCCTAATCTTAGTACATTCATTAGTTACATCACCTCCTTTTTATTTTCCTCCTCCTCTTCCTCCTCCCTTCCCACCTTCCTCGTCCTTCTCTTCATTTTCATCATCACTCTTCTCTTTCACATAATATATCTGCGACTAAAATTTATCTTGATCTTTTTAATTCATTCATCAGGTAACTCGTGTTTCATTGTTGCGCCGCCTCCTCCTCTTCCTTTCCGTTCTCCTCTTCATCTTGCACCTCTTTCTTAAAACTTTGCCTCTATAACTTCTGCATCTTTATCTTCGTATTTAGTCACCTCCACCTCCTCCTCCTCCTCCAACTCCTCCTCCTCCTCCTCCTACTCCTCCTCCTCCTCTTCTTCCTCATTTTTGTTCTTCTCCTCCTCCTCCTCTTCTTCTTCCTCCTCTTTTTTGGCCTCCTCCTCCTCCTCCTCCTCTTCCTCCTCCTCCTCCTCCTCCTCCTCCTCCTCCTCCTCCTCCTCCTCCTCCTCCTCCTCCTCATTTTCCTCCTCCTATATACTACTTGTGTCTTTGCAAATACTCAGGCACAAATACTAGTAGTTCTCAAACGGCCATGCAGGGGCCTAAAGGTCTGCTGCTGCTTAGTTATCTTATTCAGTTCTAAAAGGCACATAACAGAGGAAAACATGGGAAGCTGCAGGAAGCGACCAGGGCTAACACGTGGCAGTCCCGGTGTAAAACATGCTTATCTATTTCCACCCATCATACCCACCCATAAATCTCTCTAATCTTCTTATAAACTCCCCTATTGATTACCAACTGTTTCTTTCTTCTATCATAGTGGCAGTGTACATGAATTATGCCTACCTACTTCCACTTATCATCCTAATACGTAGGTAATCTTTTATAATCTTCTTTTAAACATAACTATTGGTTTCCGAGTTTATTCTATTCATCTACTACTATAACAGTCCGTATTATAAAACATATATTATTTCCACTTATCATCTCCGTCCATAAATTTGTCCAATCTTGATTACGGAGTCTGTTTTATTCTTCTACTTGTCTCTATATGAAACATGCGTATCTATTTCTACCTATCCTCTCCATTTATATAGTGGTCTGATCAACTTTTAAAACTTTTTTTTTTTTTTTTTTTTTTTTTACGTAGGGAAGAGGGCCAGCCAATGGAAAAAAAAAGAAAGTTAGAAAAAGGCCCACTTGAGCGCTGGCTCTCCAAAGACTTCAAAAAGTGCCAAAACCGTCAGCCAGAATTAGGGGAGCAAATGCCTCGATACCTCCCTCTTAAAAAGAAGACAAGTTGTAGGAATTCGGAAATACAGATGCAGGGAGGGAGTTCCAGAGTTTACCAGTGAAAGGGATGAATGATTGAGCGTACTGGTTAACTCTTGCATTAGAGAGTTGGACAGAATAGGGATGAGAGGAAGAAGAAAGCCTTGTGCAGCGTGGCCGCAGGAGGAGGGGAGGCATGCAGTTAGCAAGATCAGTAGAACAGTTACCATGAAAATAGCGATAAAATATAGAAAGGGATGCAACATTTCGGCGGTGAGAAAGAGACTGAAGACAGTTAGTCAGAGGAGGGAGTTGATGAGACGAAGAGCTTTCGATTCCACCCTATCAAGCAAAGCTGTGTGACTGGAACCCCCAAACATGCGAAGAGTACTCCATACAGGGACGGATAAGGCCCTTATACAGAGTAAGCAGTTGGAGGGCGAGAAAAACTGTCGGAGACGCCTCAGAACACCTAATTTCATAGAAGCTGTTTTAGCAAGAGATGAGATGTGAAGTTTCCAGTTAAGATTATGAGCAAAGGACAGACCGAGGATATTCATTGTGGAAGAGGAGACAGTTGAGTGTCATTGAAGAAGAGGGATAGTTGTCTGGAAGGTTGTGTCGAGTTGATAGATGGAGGAATTGAGTTTTGAGGCATTGAAAACTACTAGATTTTCTCTGCCCCAATCGGAAATCTTAGAAAGATCGGAAGTCAGGCGTTCCGTGGCGTCCCCGCGTGATCTGTTGATTTCCTGAAGGGTTGGACGTCTCTGAAAGAACGTGGAAAGATGTAGGGTGGTATCATCAGCGTAGGAGTGGATAGGGCAAGAAGTTTGGTTAAGAAGGTCATTAATGAATAATAGAAAGAGAGTGGGTGACAGGACAGAACCCTATCTGCTTACTTTTTGATGATTTTATACAGCTTCAGAAACTTATGTGGGGAGATTAAAATAGTGAAGATTGTGGCTGTTAATCTTCTGACCTCCATAGACCCTTCCTACTGTCAATAAAATGGTCTAATCGTACACAAATCTCAAGGTGAAAATGTGTCCCAGTACTGAAGAGGTTAAGTAATTCTCTTAAGTTGTCTCTGTCTTGCGGTCATCTCTCTTCCCACCTGTCTTTCCAAACCCTCTTCCAAACTTTCCTACATATTACCGAATCAATTTCACTAATTCGCCACTGCAACCTCGTCACTTCTCACTAGCGCTGCGTCACTGGGAAACACAACACACTTCGATAGCAGCATTATGACATCCGTTGAGCAAGTCACTCCATTGATCATCCGCACTTTATATACACTAACACGCCGGGAAGATTCTCAGGGCCTTGTAGTGGCTGGCAGAGGGGTAGAGTACAAAATGAGCTTGGAGAGGCTGCGGTAGGGATGGGGGTGGGTGGAGTTCAATGCTTGTTTTCCAGCCGTGTCTCGAGAATATGATGTCTGGTGTGGAACCGTCTGTGCCCCTTTCTGTCCACCTCTCTGTTTGTCCATCTATCTCTATCTACATTAGTATAAGAAAGCTTGTGTTCAACTGATGTATACCTGACTTTATATGACTCTCTCTCTCTTTCTCTCTCTCTCTCTCTGAAAGGAAAGTGTGTGGGCATAAGAGAAGGACACGAATGAAGGAGAAAGGATAAATATATGCGAGAGAGAGAGAGAGAGAGAGAGAGAGAGAGAGAGAGAGAGAGAGAGAGAGAGAGAGAGAGAGAGAGAGAGAGAGAGAGAGAGAGAGAGAGAGAGAGAGAGAGAGAGAGAGAGAGAGAGAGAGAGAGAGAGAGAGAAGAGAAAAGATAAACATGACAAAAGGTTATATTTACGAGAAGAGAGAGAGAGAGAGAGAGAGAGAGAGAGAGAGAGAGAGAGAGAGAGAGAGAGAGAGAGAGAGAGAGAGAGTAACTTCGCGGAATCGGACGAGGTGAAAGGAGAGAAGAGAGGGAATGAAGGAGAGAGGGAGGAAGGCGAGGAGAGAGGGAGACAAGGAGGCGGCAGCGACCTTGAGCAAGAGACGCTGCCTAGAGTGCTTATGTTGAACCAAACAGGTACATACACCATTTCAGGAGAGAGAGAGAGAGAGAGAGAGAGAGAGAGAGAGAGAGAGAGAGAGAATGTGTGTGTGTGTGTGTGTGTGTGTGTGTGTGTGTGTGTGTGTGTGTGTGTGTGTGTGTTAGAAAGAGAGAGAACCCCATGAGAGGATTTTAATTAGAAAAGTAGAAAAAAATGAAAATAAAAATACGTACTTTCAATCAGAAAACTAAAGACTATAATTTCGATGAATAAAATATAAATAAACGGAGAAAATGTGAGAGAGAGAGAGAGAGAGAGAGAGAGAGAGAGAGAGAGAGAGAGAGAGAGAGAGAGAGAGAGAGAGAGAGAGAGAGAGAGAGAGAGAGAGAGAGAGAGAGAGAGAGAGACTACCTACAACATTCACATTTCCAAAAGTAAACCCCAAATAATTTCCAATAAAAATTTGCTCAGTTTTGATCATCATTACATTCTTAACACATTGCGATTTCATTTCCTACACATGTTTATTGCAAACTTCTAAAAGCACTCTTGGTGAAGAACACACGACAATATAAGACCTAGTTAAGATAAGGAAAGGGAAGGAGGATGGAAAGAGAAAGGAGGAAGCATAACATAGGAAGTGGGAGGGCAGCAAGAATAACAGGAGATGGGGTAGGAGAGGAAGAGGCATGGCAAGGGATAAGGGAAGGGTGGAAGAGTAACAGGGGAGATGGAGAAGGGAGGAAGTATTTCGTGGGACGTGTGGCTTATGAAATAGCTCGTAAGCGTGTGTGTGTGTGTGTGTGTGTGTGTGTGTGTGTGTGTGTGTGTGTGTGTGTGTGTGTGTGTGTGGTAGCTGGCCCTGTAATCACTATCACTGCATTCCTATACAATAAACAGTGATTAGACGAGTGGAAAGCTAATCGACTGACTGACTGACTGGTTGGTTGACTAACTGGTTGACTGACAGGTTGACTGATACACAGCCTACTTAGTTAAGTGAATAAGTTTGCTTGCATGCTTCATCAACTGACTAACTGAATATTTCCTTAATTGACTGACTGACTGATTGACTGACTGATTGCTTGCCTGCTCCCTGAACTAGTGTACATAGCTATATACCTTCGACGAGAGGATAAAATCAGAAAGCAATTGTCATGCATCAGCATCTCGGAAGTTTAATAGTAGCAGGTCACATTTGTTTACTGATGAGCACCACCACACACCAGCCTCCCCACTGCCTCCCTCAGCCTCGCCACGCAGCACTTAGAGGACAAGGAGCTGTGGTAGTGGTGGTAGTGGTGGTAATAGTAGCTGCAGTTTTAGTGTTAGTGGTAGCGATAGCGATAGTAGTAGTGGTGGTGGTGGTGATAGAGTAACGGCAGTGATGGTGGTTATAGTTGTGGTGGTAGTGATAGAGTAGCGTTAGTGGTAGTGGTAGTGGTAGTGGTGGTGGTGGTGGTGGTGGTGGTGGTGGTGGGGCGTCACTAGCTCGCCTTGGTAGGACTCGTGGCCAGGCTGGGGCCCGACCATCACCTCGGCGCACCAACCAGTTGCTGATCACGAAACACAGCTACGCAGTGCACGTTAAACTATCTATTCATTTCTTTTAATTTGCAGATTGAGTACTAATGTGGTTTCCTGAGAGGTACTTTTTTTTTAATTCTTCGGAAAATACAAAGGATATTATCATTTTATTCTATCTATTCATTTACTTTTCTTTTAATACTTGATGTTATACCTCTTTATTTTCTTCAGAGTTAGTGAAATGGAGGATCAAGTATCATTCATGAAGAGAGAAGTGTTGATCATATCCCGTGAATATCCATCATAGGTACCAATTCAGATTTTTCAATTCCTGCTGTTACATTTATTTTTTCCTTTAAAGTAATGTAGAATAAACCCAAAGCAGTAATAGGCGTCTCTCATTGTGTCAAAGGTTAATCAGATCCTGTGAATACCATATCATATCCTTCCTCTCCACCATCTTTGTTCCTCTAGTCTTCTTTACCCCCTCCTGACAGGTACATAGGGCTCTCGGACAAAACGAGGATTCTTTACGAGAAAAAAAAAGGTTAAGCAGGACACTGACAGACACGACGACTTCTGAACACTTTAACTTCCAATACCACACACACACACACACACACACACACACACACACACACACACACACACACACACACACACACACACACATACACGCACACGCACGCACGCACGCACGTGGGATCGGGTAGATGTCCACGCGTAGGTTCGAATCCCACCACGTACAGCCTTAAAACACTGCCATTTGTC
>NC_059277.1:15567709-15575209 GCF_017591435.1 Portunus trituberculatus
GCCAAATCCTCTTCCCATCTTCCCTCCCCCTCATCTTCCTCCTACGCCTCCTCCTTCATTCCCCAGTGTCTCCCCTCCTTCCCTCTGATTCCCAGGAAGTCTTGCCGTGTCCCCCTCTCTCTTCCTCTCCCATCTTCCTATATCTCTTTTCTTCCTACTCTGTTTCTTTAATTTTTCAAAACTTTCTTGTTGTTATATTTCTCCCTCTATCTTCCTCTCCTATCTTCTTTTATTTTATCACTCTTTTATCTCTCTTATTCCTTCCTCTTTCGTCTTTTTTTATTGTTTTGCTATATGTACTCTCTCTCTCTCTCTCTCTCTCTCTCTCTCTCTCTCTCTCTCTCTCTCTCTCTCTCTTCCCTTCGCCTTTTTTTTACTTCATTATCAATTATCTTTTTCTCCTTTACTCCTCCCCCCATTTCCCTTTTCTTTATTAATAGTCTTAGATCTCCCTTTTCCTCTTCTTTCACATCTTCCTTCTTTTTCTTTCTTCACAATCTTACACCTCCCTTTTCCTTTCTGTTTTCCTCTTCCGTCTTCGTTTCTATATATTCTCCTCTTGCATCTCAACAAAGCGCAGGTCAAGACACAGCCTGCGTTCTTTGCTAGTGCATCTGACGGCTTCTTGCAGCTTCCCTTATGTTCCTGTGCACTTATAAGGATCGAAAGCTTTGCCACTGTTTGCTCTTCCCTTTCCTTCTCTTCCCTCTCTCTATATTCACTCCCTTCCCCTCTCTACAACTGCTAGACTCGACCTCACCTCACCTTGCCATCACTCCTCATACTCAACATTCCTCATGGACAAGCCTCTCTTACCTAGCATTACCCTTCGTCACCTCACATTACTCAGGCCACTCCTAGGGAAGCGTGGGTGAGGAACACGGCGGGGTGGCAAAGGTTGGGGCTGCAGAGGGGGCGGTTTATCCCTACGGCGTCTACGAGAAGCGGGGGCGGTGGCGGAAGCTCCCTAACCTGCCCGTCTGCTTCCCTGCTGCGCTAACCCGGATCTAGTCGTAAATTTCTATAATAGGAAGTGACCGCGTCCCTCTCAGCGTATGTAGGTGGTGGGGGACGGGCGGCTGGGAATGGAGCGGTGACATTACCTTTACGAGGCAGGAAGAGAAGGACGAAACGCACCTTGCAAGTCTTGTGGATGGCAAGATCCGAGTCCGTATTCCGAACCACCTTGTGTTGTCATAAGAGGCTCACAGGAGATTATAATGTGGACTATTGTAATTCTTTTTGTGGTTTTGTCATGGAAGACGCAAAATCTTTACTTAATATTGAAAAAAGCTTGCTTGGAATTCCTACCATCTTGTTGTTCTGAGGAGTATTTTTCAGAGATTACAGAGAAAAGTATTCCCGTTCTCTTGGGTGGTTTTCTCATTCGTGGTGCAAAATACTCGTAGAATTTCCACTACATTAAAAAATCTTTAACCGCGATTTTTCTTGGTTATAGAGATGGTTATTCATATTCTTTTGATTGGTCTATTCAGTGGTGATGCAGATCGTTATTTGATTACTGTTTTATTAAAAGAATCACTTGAAATTCTTAACCGCCATTCTCTTCATAAGAAGACGAACATTCAGATTCCCTAAGTTTGCTTTCTCAGAGGTGATGGAACATATAAGTGCATCTAAGTTTATTCGTTTTTTTCTCCTTGGCTAGACTTCCCCTCTAACAAAAAAATGGTTTAATTCCACCTATAATTAAGAAAACACGCTTGAAAATCCAATCACTACTAATATTTTCACTACAATCTGAACTCGATACAGATTGTTACGACTGCAGCCCGTGAGATCCCAAAGAAAGAATCACTCGTCCAAAGACCAAGTGAGTGACAGATGCAGAAGGCGGACGTGAATAAATCTTTCTCACGCTGCGCTCATCCTCACTCTTTACGTAAGGATTCTGGCCAAGGGCGACAAGAGGGGCTGAAAGAAGAGGCCCACTGAAGGAAGGTACCGGCCCCAGAAGAGCGAAAGGAAAATAATAATAAAAAAAAATAATACGATAAGTGAGAAAAATCCCTCCTGAAGCAGAGTTAAGTAAAGTCGAGTCACAAGCAGGCAGGCAGTTCGAGAGTCCACTCCCAGCATGCAACACTTACATATCCACTTGTCCTGAAGGTCGTCTTATGTACCCACCCACTGTACCGTATTCGTACTGTCTTAGTCATATTATTTTCTGCTACTTTACTTTTTTTTATTCGAGCAACCGGTTCACTAAAACTGTCCTTGAAACTTTTACTTTTACCGCAAAATTCGTAAGTCATTCGATTTCCGTAAAGATAATCACGATTCGTACCGTGATCGTGTTTGTACCGAGGAGGATTTTCTTATATTCCTGATAGTACGATGCGAGGAGTGTTCTACAAGGGCAGGTACCGCAGGACGCAGGTGTGGCAGGAGGAAAGGAGACAGACAGAGAGAGAGAGAGAGAGAGAGAGAGAGAGAGAGAGAGAGAGAGAGAGAGAGAGAGAGAGAGAGAGAGAGAGAGAGAGAGAGAGAGAGTGGAAGTCCTTCATAGGTCCTTCAAGATGGGACAGACCAGACGGATGGGCGAAGACAGCTCGCCCATCCCACCCTATCCTATCCCATCCTCAGATCCTCCCCTCCCCATCCCATCCTTGGCAATGAGCCTTCGTGACTCAGCCTTTAGCAGTCCTGGCGTGGCCTTGAGTGCTGCACGTCCTGCCATCCTGCTATCATGACATCAACTCGCCTTAAAAACTAGCAAAGGTATTTCCTAAACTGACCATGAACTGAGTGTGTGTGTGTGTGTGTGTGTGTGTGTGTGTGTGTGTGTGTGTGTGTGTGTGTGTGTGTGTGTGTGTGTGTGTGTGTGTGTGTGTGTGTGTGTGTGTGTGTGTGTGTGTGTGTGCGCGCCTGTGTGTGTATGTACAATGGTTGTTACATGAAAAGGGACAAAAAAGTGACATGTCAATACTGCACAACACACACACACACACACACACACACACACACACACACACACACTTATAGCTACACTCTTTGATATAAACTTTCATCTTATATTGATTAGCACAAAACTAAAGAAATTCACCCCAAAATACTAAACTAATGGAACAAGGGAGTGTGTGTGTGTGTGTGTGTGTGTGTGTGTGTGTGTGTGTGTGTGTGTGTGTGTGTGTGTGTGTGTGTGTGTGTGTGTGTTGGATTGTATGTCTGTCTGTTTGTATGTATGTATATGTGTCTCCTTACCAGCTACACGTGAAGGAACAAAGCAAGTACCACATCAACATTACACACACAATAGCAGCGTTCCGTCCCAATCCATGCTACTCATAGGCGTCAGTTGGTACAAGGGCGGCATCACACAGGCCCCACCACCCTGTCATTTGCCCGCCTCGCCACCTGTACTTTTAAAGATGAGTTATTGCCAGCTGGTGCTCACAAAAAGAGAAGAAAAAAAAAGCTTCTTCACTCCCTTGCAGAAAATACACAGGCTTCTCCCGTGCTCCCATACGCTCCTCCCATATGAATATTCAACTCGTGCTACTGAAATGATACGTTGTGTGGATACAGCGAAACCTAGTACAGCGAAACTTGCTGGCTCAGACCAAGGAGTAGTGAGGTAACGCCTGGTAACGCCTAACTTAACCTGACCGAACCTAACCTAGCCTACTTAACCTGGCCGACCCAGGTGGTGAAATAACGTAACAAGCAATACTAACCCTTTGGGAAATACTTTAACTTCACTTCACGTCACTGACGGATGAAGGAAAACAATATACAAGTTAACCAAAGCTATCATAACTAAGTAACTGATAGGAGAGAGAGAGAGAGAGAGAGAGAGAGAGAGAGAGAGAGAGAGAGAGAGAGAGAGAGAGAGAGAGAGAGAGAGAGAGAGAGAGAGAGAGAGAGAGAGAGAGAGACGTACAACCAGATAAAAAAATAAATAAAAAAAAGAAAAACAGATGTTCCCACTTCCAAGTAAGTATGCATGTATGTATATATGTTTCAGTCAAGTATACCAAGAGATCAACACATCCTTACACACACACACACACACACACACACACACACACACACACACACACACACACACACACACACGTCTCTCTGTTCGCGCTCCATCATCACTCGCCTCTGGGTCTGTCAGGCGCAGCTGGAATACTGAGAGAGTGAGAGAGACGAGTAAGGCAAGAGGAGGCAGAAGAGAGGTACAGAGGGAAGTAATGCGTATTTGAGGGGGAAAGGGAGAGCGCATGGTAGAAAAGGAAGCTTCAACACTTACTAAGATATACGAATATAAAAAGTAAGTATACATTATAGTGAAATTATTGAGAGAGAGAGAGAGAGAGAGAGAGAGAGAGAGAGAGAGAGAGAGAGAGAGAGAGAGAGAGAGAGAGAGAGAGAGAGAGAGAGAGAGAGAGAGAGAGAGAGAGAGAGAGAGAGAGAGAGAGAGAGCTACAAAATTTTTAAGACAACTACCCAAAATAAACAGAAATAAATGAATAGATAAAACAACTGACAAACTTACACACTGAAGTAATACGTATTTGAAGGAAAGAGAAAAATGCACGATAGAAGGAAAAAAAAAATCTTACATTATTAATACTGCTGGAAAAATTGGAATAAATGATTAATTAACCCCCTCAGTATCACGACGTGTTTTCTCATTCATTCTGCTTACTACTTGGCAATTTCATACAGCTTAAGATGAAAATAGTGAAGATTCTGGCCATTAATCTTCTCTCCTTCATAGACCCTAACTAATGTAAATAAAACAGTGTAATCACACCCAAACCTCATGGTAAAAATGCGTCCCATGCAGTACTGAAGGGATTAAGCTGATGTAAGGGCTGAGGTGTGTGTTTGAAGAAGCCAGTGTGAAGGGCAAGAAAAGGTGGAAGCTACGATACTGCTACAGGTAAAAAGAATAAAAAATAAATGAAAATAAATGGATAAATAAGAAATAACCTGAAATAAGGAAAAGGTAGGAGAGTTCTTTGTGATTAACGGCCAGGAAGATGATAAGGAGTGTATAGTGTGCGATGGAGTGAGTGTGGCTTATTCCCTGAGTACCTGTACCTGTGGGCATGGTTTACTGACTCGGCTACTATGGACACCGTTATGGCGCTTCATGAAAGATTAAGTGAAGCAATAGTCAACAAATTTTCCATATTCTGTGCTAGCAATACACGTATGCCTTTCATTTATAAGAAAGCAGTGTTTGACGCAGCGGTGACGAGTGCTTTATTATACAGCTCCGAATCTTGGTTCACAGGTAAAATAAAAGTGATAGAAAAACAATACAATAAATCAGTGAAGTGCTTACTCGGTGTACGGAAAAACACAAGTGTGAATCTCTGTATGATAGAGGCTGGTATTTCACCACTACAAGACCTGATAGTGAAGAGAAAACATAGTTTCATTCAGACACAAATAAGAAACCAGGATCAGGAAATGCCATATCAGGTTGTATACAGGATTTGCGAGGAGGCTAACACACCATATTATAGAGATTTGGAAAGATCAAGTCTATGGAACAGAATTGAAAATAATATAGAAAAAGTAAGAGACTATGTGCGAGAAAAGGCGGCAGGTGCTACAAAACTTAGAACGTACCTGACAGAGATGAACCCTAACATGACAGTGCATCCAGTGTACACCACAAAATGCTTCATAGAAGACTATAAACGTGAAGCTTTTACCAGACTACGCTTAATGTCACACAGCCTTCGGGTAGAAGTTGGAAGGTGGAGTCGCACACCTCGTGAACAACGTGTGTGCCAATGTGATGGTGTACACTTGCAGACAGAACAACACGTACTATTGGAATGTGCATTATCAGCAAGGTGTCGTGACAGGTTTCCCATGTTGACATTCACCAATTTAACAGAACTATTTGAAACCAATCATCTTAAAGATCTATGTGACTATATACATAATGTAATTTGTCTTTACTGAGGTGGTTGAAACATAATTTTTTGTGTAAATTAGTTCTTTATATATTTTTTACTAATATGTATGTTGAAGTTAGATCAGTATGAGTTATTTATGATGGATACGTGTATGGATCAGTCTCATAATGTGAATTAATTGTTTTTTGGGTTTTTGGGGATATAATGCTTGTAGTTATTCTTGAAAACGGTCAGTTTTCAACAGTTGAAATAACAATGTTTGCCCTTTACTGCTAACTAAATTGTCATGGTTTGCATGCTGGACGAAAAAAAAAAAAAAGCTTACCTGTTTTTTTTGTATACCAGTTTTGGTTGTACTGCATTTTTGTCAATAAACCTACTACTACTACTACTACTACTACTACTGTATCCGAGTGAAAGTGCAAGAAGAGGAAAAAAAAAAGATGCCTTTACTACTACTACTACTACTACTACTACTACTACTACTACTAAAACTACTACTACAACCACTATTGTCATTACTATACTACTAACACTAACATTACAAAGAGAAAACAACAACAACAACAACAACAACAACAACAACAAAAGCAGCAGGAGCAACAGTAAAGCACCATCCACCACCACCACCACCATCACCACCACCACCACCACCACTGCAAGCCACAATATTATGGCCACGGCAAATGATATGCAGTTTACAGAGACGCCAGCGGGCCAAAGTAAACACAGAGAGATGAGAAGAGGGAACCTTGAATGGCATTACGAATATAAACTGTGTGTGTGTGTGTGTGTGTGTGTGTGTGTGTGTGTGTGTGTGTGTGTGTGTGTGTGTGTGTGTGTGTGTGGCCTTGGGAGCGCAAAGAATTCCCATCTGTGTCCCAATTACTACAATATCCGCCTTTTTTGCTTCTATCCAAAATAAAGCAGCAATTTCCTGTCAAAAGTCGAACGAAAATTTGGTGCGATTTTTTTCTTATATTTTGCCTGTTTGCGTGTCTGTGTGCGTCTCTCTCTCTCTCTCTCTCTCTCTCTCTCTCTCTCTCTCTCTCTCAATAGCATAAGAGAAAATCCAAAGATCTTTATTTTCAAAACTAACACCACCTCTCCTCCTCCTCTTCCATCCTCTCTCTCTCTCTCTCTCTCTCTCTCTCTCTCTCTCTCTCCTCCAATCCCGTCACTCAACCATCCAATCCCCGCTATCAGTTTAATCCATCAACGCAAAAAAGAGATCGCTTCTTGACCCATTCATCTCACTGGGCAAAGAAAACTGAAGGTATTAAGGGCAGACTCAATAAGATCATCTCTACGGGGGTGGTCTGTAGGTTCCTCTCTGATCTCCGTGCTATTGGCGCCCTGTCTAGGGTACATTAGTGCATAAATTAGAGGACAAAGGCTTTATCATCAGGTATGGAGTGTGGAATGTTGGAGAGAGAGAGAGGGAGAGGGAGGTAGATAAGGGAAGGGAAGGACGGAGAGAGGGGAAGAAGGAAGGAGGGGAGAGGGAAGGAGGGAGGGAGAGAAATTAATCAACGCCAACACACACACACACACACACACACACTCTCTCTCTCTCTCTCTCTCTCTCTCATACAGCACATAATAGTGT